>NC_057794.1:104665736-104709045 GCF_018294505.1 Triticum aestivum | reverse complement strand
TTTTCCTTCTCTCCCTTTTCCCCTTCCTTCTTCTCCTACTCCAACTAGGGAAGGGGGAAACCTACTCCTACTAGGAGTAGGAATCCCCCTTGGGGCGCACCATAGAGAGGGCCGGCCCTCCCCTCCTCCACTCCTTTATATACGGGGGAGGGGCACCCCATAGACACACAAGTTGACAGTTGTCTTAGCCGTGTGCGGTGCCCCCCTCCACAGATTTCCACCTCGGTCATATCGTTGCAGTGCTTAGGCGAGTTCCTCGCCGACCGGGCGGAGAGCGACGTCGATGACCCCGATCTGGGGGCGGCGGCTTTGGTGGACGACACCGAGGGAGGAGAAGGAACAGCAGGCGACTTCAGGCCTTCGGCCACTTTCGCCGACTGGCCTGACGACGACACAGAGGGAGAAGTCGCCCCTCGCCATCGGCCAGGAGCCAGCCAGCCTAGCGCAGGCTCTTCTGCCGCGCCGGGCGCTCCAGGTGGCGGGAAGAAGCGCAGGGCCGTGCCGACCTTGTTCGGCAGTCGGCCGAAGAAGCCCAAGGGTTCGGCTGCGACGACCCGGCGGGACGAGGTGGCCGCGAAGGCCATCCGCTTCCGTAAGGAAGTGAAGAAGCCGCCATTGGTCTCCGCATAAGTATTCTGTCTTCAAAGTTGTATTCTTTTTTTGTGACTCTGTCTGAGTCTCTGCTTGCCCCTCTTGCTTCAGGGCTCCCCTCTCTCTTGAGAGGGTCGTCGCTGCCTCCGTCATGGGGTCAGCGAAGACGTCCGCCACCACTCGGCGGATTGACCCCGCTGCTGACCTCCGGGAGGCGACGGAGCATCATGCGCAGGAGAAGCGTAATGAAGAAGAGGCCCTCCGCCTAGAGAAGGCGGAGGCCGACAGGGCGGAGGCCTCCGCCAAGAAAAAACTGGCGGAGGCCGAAGCCGCCGCCACGACGAAGCGGAAGGCGACTTCAGGTTTACGGGGCAGACTAGGGAAACTGGCGGGGAGAACCCCGTCGTGGAGAGGGAAGGCGGCGACCCCTCTACGCCGGACGTGAATGTTCCGCCACCGCCTCCACCGATGTCTGAAGGTGCACGAGGCAAGCAGCCAGCGGACCCTCCGGTGCCGGCGACCGAAGACGAGGCCGTGGCGAGGCTGCTCCTCCATGTCGGCTCGCCAATGCTCCGCTGTCTGGAGAAGGCGACTTCGGCGCCCCGCCGCCTGGAAGCCGGCACCGCCAGCTCGGCGATCCCGGACGCCGAAGCGACGAGTGCCACGCCCATTGGGTGGGTGCGAGGAGGCGGCATAGGGCCGCTGAACCAGGTGCTCCTGGATATCCAGGCGAAGCTTCGCGCTGAGGGCGACGCTCTCCAGAGTTGCACCAAGGCATTCCTGGCGTCGCGGGCAGCCGTCCGGGTATGTTTTTTCCCTTTGGTCTTTGTTTTTCTTGTTCCTCTCTATGGGGGCGCGCCAGCGCACCCACTGGGTGTAGTCCCCGAGTTTCAGGCTGGCTGCTGAGCAGGCAGCCCGGAACTCCAATTGATGAACTTTGGGTATTAACTTTTTGTCAGAAACGTTCGTCGCAGGATTACCACAACCTCCGCGTCACTGCCTTCAACCATAACGTTGAAGAGCTGGGCAAGCGGACCGCCGATCTGTCGGAGAGCCGGAGTAAGTCCTTTTCCTTCTTCGCGGGGGCGCGCTGGCGCACCCGCAGGCTGTAGTCCCCGAGATTCAGGCCGACTGCTGAGCAGTCGGGCCGGATCTCCCCGGCGACCTTCTTTACTGATGACTTGACGCCTTCTTTCTTTCTTCTTCTCAGGGGCCAACGCTGCTCTTCAATAGCAGCTGAGCGATGCCAACTCCGCTGTGCGCGCCTAAGAGGAGGAGTGCAGCAAGCTCGCCATGGAGCGCGATCTGCTGGCCACTCAATTGGCAGAGCAGAAGGAGCTGCTTGTGAAGACGCAGAGGGAGGCAGAGGAGACGGAAACCGCCCTCCTGGCTGAGTTCGCGAGCGAGCACTCCTCCTGGTCTGACAAGGAGGCGCTGCTGTCCTCTGGCTTCCACGAGATTGAAGACATCGTTGATGGTGAGTTTCTTTATTTTCTTTCTTCGAGCTGCCGACTTAAGTCATGCCGACTCCTGGTTTTTGACTTGCTTCTTCGTTCCTTCCTGTCTTTGCAGACTTCTTCCCGGGGCAGTCGCAGGCCGCCATCCAAGCCATCGAGGCTGACCGTGAAGGTCGAAGGGCGGAGGGCACAGAGATTGCCGCTGACGCCCCCCGAACTCTTGACAAGCACATCCTAAGCATCGAGGCTCGCCTTCGGCCGGCTCACCGGATGCTGTGCCGGCTTCAGCGTGTCGGTGCCCAGGCGATTGCCGCCCTGTGGCCGGATATGCAGGCTCGACGCACCCCCAGCCTGGCGGCCGACTGGCTAGAGGTCGCGGCTGGTCGTCTTGAGGCCTGGAAGGGCTCTTCGGCCCGAGCTGGAGCGCGCCGGGCCTTGGAGTTCGTCAAGGCGTGGTATCCGGGGCTGGACCTAGACTGGCTGGCCACGCTTCGGTCGGAGGCCTAACCGGAGCTGGCAGCCGCGGAAGACACCCTCGTCAAGCGTGTTGCGGCGATCGCCGAGTACACCGACACCAGCATCTTCGTCCTCGAGCGGTCTGAAGACGGTGAGGAGGTACCGCCGGAGTGGTTTGGGATGAACCCAGACTACGGCGAGGACTCGGCGGAGGTGATTGGCTCCAGCATCGAGGAAGAGGGCGAGGCGATGGACGGAGGCGAGGCGGAGGCACCAAAAGACGGAGCAGACGGCCAGCCTCAGCTCCACCGTGCCTCTAGCAACGAGCCGCGTGCGACCGACCCGACTGCCGCCGGAGGCGATCAAGCCGAGACTAGCCAGCCGGCCGGCCCGACGCCTGGCGCTGGCGCCTCCTGCGACCCTCCGAATCCGTCTGCTGCTTCCTAAGCTGCCGCTGTATCTTTGTTTTGTCTGCTTCAGTACTCTTTGAAGAACTTGTTAATTTGCACAATTCCACCCGCGGGGTGTATTTTGAACCTTTGCTCAAAAATTCGGCCAAGGGCCTATGTTATGTAAATATATTTATCTGAGTTCTATCTTTTCTTGCTCATTGCTCTTTTGGCTTTTTTTCCTTTGCCGCTTTCTCTTAGTTGCCTGCCTTGCCAATCAGACAGCCGCTCTACGGACTGTTGCTGGATCAAGTGCTTGGCTACTTTGGGAAAGCAAGTACTTAGCCGTTTTTAAGAGTTTTTGAGCAAGTTGGATAGAAGATGGCAATCCGACTATCTGAGAGTCGGTTTGCGAGAAAGGCTGGAAGCCATCTTGAGCTATGTTTTATGCTTTGGGTCCTTAACCATTTTTCATGCGAACACCCATTCTACCTTACCTCTGCCCACCGTACAGTCGCTCTGCGAGCTGCGGCTTCTGACAGAAGACGGTTTAGGTGTTACACACTACTTGTTCGGCTGCAGGAAGCATTTCATAGTGCAAGGCGGCAAGTCCCCGGGCCGACTTGTGGAGCCCGGTGCCAAGCGGCATGACAAAGAGTAACATACTTGTAGGCACAATTTTTATCATACAGACAAAAGAGGGCAGTCCCCGAGCTCGTCTCAGGGGGCCTGAAGTCTTGGTATTTTAATACAAAAGGTAGCGTGGTACATACTGCATCAACTGTAAAATCTTTGGAGGAGATTTGCATTGGTCGTTGTCATTTCTTGGCACATGGAGAAACTCACACCCTTCAAAGTACCCGCTGAGTTGCTGCATGAGGAAATGGTAACTCGCCATGTTTGCATCTTTCGCGTCCCAGTCGCCAGATGATTGCTGGACCACTAAGTCCGAGTCGCCATAACACAAGATCCGGCGAATGCCAAGTTCTTTGGCAATCTGGAGCCCGTGAATGAGCGCCTCGTACTCGGCAACGTTATTGGAGGCGGCAAAGTGGATTTGCAGCGCGTATTGAGCTTATCGCCTTTGGGGGAGGTGAGGACGACGCCGGATCCCAAGCCGGTGCGCATCTTGGAGCCGTCGAAATGCATCCGCCAATGGGTGGAGTCAGGCGCTGGAGGTAGGTACTGGGTCTCGGCCCAGTCGACGAGGAAGTCGGCCAGTGCTTGTGACTTGATAGCGGTGCGGGGCTGGTAGTGGATGGTGTAAGGAGCCAGCTCTATGGCCCACTTGGCCACTCGGCCCGAAGCATCTCTGCTACCAATGATCTCGACAAGTGGGGCCGTGCAAACCACCGTGATTGGATGCTCTTGAAAGTAAGGCTTCAATTTCTTGGCAGCAAAGTGCACGCCGTAGCACATCTTCTGGTAGTGGGGGTAGTTCTACTTGGAGGTCGACAGTACCTCGATCAGGTAATACACCGGTCTCTGGATAGGTAGCGCCTTGCCTTCCTCCTTGCGTTCCACTACAATGACCGTGCTGACTACTCGGCTGGTGGCGGCGATGTACAGGAGCATAGGTTCCTTTGGAGTCGGAGCCGCCAGGACCGGTGGAGTAGTCAGCATCTTTTTCAACTAGAGAAAATCTTTGTCCGCCTTATGGTTCCACTCGAAAAAAGTGGTCTTCTTCATGAGTTGGTATAAGGGGAGAGCTTTCTCGCCCAGCCGACTGATGAATCGGCTGATGGACGCCAAGCAGCCGGTGAACTTCTGCACGTCCAACAGTCGGCTGGGTACCTCCATTCTCTCGATGGCCTTGGTCTTTACTGGGTTGAATTCTATGCCGCGTTCAGAGACCAGGAAGCCAAGGAGCTGGCCGGCTGGTACTCCAAAGACACACTTCTCGGGGTTGAGCTTGATCTGGAATCGGCGCAGGTTATCAAAGGTCTCCTTGAGGTCTTCCAGCAGTGTTCCATGCTTTTCCGTCTTTACCACCACGTCGTCTACGTAGACGTGGACGTTCCTGCCGAGCTGCTTGAGGAGGTACTTCTGCATACAACACTAAAAGGTGGCGCCGGCATTCCTTAAGCCGAACGTCATGGTGAGGTAGCAGAAGGCTCCAAACGGCGTGATGAAGGCGGTCTTCAGTCTGTCAGCTGGGTTCAGCTTGATCTGGTGATATCCTGAGTATGCATACAGAAAACTCAACAGCTCGCATCCGGCTGTGGAGTTTATCACCTGATCGATTCTTGGTAGAGCAAATGGGTCCTTGGGGCAGGCCTTGTTGAGGCTCGTGTAGTCAATACACATTCGCCACTGCTTGTTCTTCTTCAGTACCAGGACCGGATTTGCTAGCCATTCTAGAAAGAACACTTCCATAATGAAGCCAACTTCTAGGAGTCGGGCTATCTCTTCTCCGACAACTCCTCTCTTCTCTTCTGATAGGCGGCGCGGGGGCTGCCTGACCAGCTTTGCATCAGATCGTACATGTAACTTGTGCTCGGCGAATTCCATTGGTACACCTGGCATGTCTTTGGGGGACCATGCGAAGATGTCCCGATTCTCACGGAGGAAATTCACGAGCTCGCCTTCCTATTTGCTGTCAAGGTTTGCACCTATGACGGTGTACCTCTCTGGGTGCTCCGGATCCAAGGGTATCTTCTTTGTCTCTTTGGCTGGCTTGAACGAACCCTCAGCCTCTGACTCTTTTGGGTTGGGCGACACCTCATGCTGCTTACCGGCCATCGCCACAACTCGCTCAAGGAGCCGCTTCTCGGCCGCGATTACCAAGGACTCGGCTAGCCGACTGCTCTCAGCCGCGCAAGCAGACGACTTCCGGTAGTCCCCAGCCACAGTCAGAATTCCCCTGGAACTGGGCATCTTCATCTTGAGGTAGGCGTAGTGGGGGACCGCCATGAACTTGGCCAAGGCGCGTTGGCCAAGTAGTGCATGGTATGGGCTCTCAAGGTCCACCACCTCAAACCAAACAGACTCTCGGCGGAAGTGATCTTTGTCTCCAAAGAGGACGTCCATCAGGATCTTGCCGATTGGCGAGCAGGAAAGCCCAGGAACAATGCCGTGGAACACAGTTCGGCTGTTCTGAAGCTGTCTTTGCTTGATTCCTAACTTCTCCATGATGTCCTTGTACAGGATATTGATGCTGCTACCTCTGTCTATCAGAACTCGCGGGAAATGTGCGGCTCGTCTTTCCGTAGCAAAGGTGGCATCCAGGACCAAGGCATAGGAGCCCGGACTTGGCATCAGTTCTGGGTGGTCAGCCCTGCTCCAGCTGATGGGCTTCTTGGACCAGTGTATGAACTCTAGCGTCTCCGATGCTACTGCATTCACTTCTTGTCGCTGCAGCTGCCTGCTGCGTCGATCATCAGCCACACTAGTAAACACCACATAGGCTCCGTGCTCTTCAGGGTATTCGTCTTGTACTGCGCCGACTGGCCTGACAGCCGGCTGCTGGGGCGGTGGCGGAGGCGGCTGCCCAGTAGGCGGGGGAGGCAGGAGGCCGTCTCCCTTGGCGATCCTGGTGAGCCGGTGGCACTTCCGGGTGGTGTGATTCAACGGCTTTGCGCCGCTGTGGAACTTGCAAGGTCCATCCAAGGTCTGCTCATAGGAGAAGGCCGGCAAGCAGTTTGGCTTGCCGCCTTTCTGTCGCTTGGGCGGGGGCTGCTCATTTGGCTACTGGGCTTCAACGGTCGTGACTTGCCGGCTACTGGAAACCGGCTGCGGGGCCTTGCGCTTGTGGTCGCCCTGCTGTTGTTGCCGGCTGGCGTCTGCCGCCGGAGTTCTTGGAACTTGAGGGGCCACTTTGCCAGTTGTCCTGATTTGAATCTCTGCCTTCATGGAGGAGTCGGCCGTTGCGTACTTGTCCGCTATGATCAGCAGCTCGTCGAGGGTTTCTGGCTCATCGCAAAGGAGCTTATGCTTGAGGAGGGTGCCTTCTCTACACCCGGCTGTGAAGTACTCGATGGCCTGCACCTCGTGCACGCCCTCGCAGGAGTTCCGGAGCTCGGCCCAATGCATGAGGTAATCGCGAGTCGACTCGTCAGGGCCTTGCACGCGCAAGGAGAGCTGGCGGGGCTTGGGAGGACGCTTGTACGTGCTGGTGAAGTTGCGGATGAACGCTTCGGTGAAGTCGACCCAGCTGTTGATGTTGCGGGGCTTTAGGCTGTTCAGCCATGTCCAGGCCGTGCCCTGGAGCATGAGCATAACGTACTTTACGGCGACACACTTGTTGCCGTTTGCTATGCTGACAGCCGTGTAGTAGTCGACTAGCCAGTCTTCCGGCTTCACGGAGCCGGTATACTTGTGTGTGTCTCTTGGGAGCGTGAACCCTCTGGGAAAGGGCTCATCCCAAATGCGGGGCCCAAAACAAGGCGGACCCAGCTCGTCTTCTTCTTCCAGCGCCAAGGATCGGTGAAGTCGGTCAATCCGGTGCCGGGCGTCATTCTCTCCAACTCCCTCTCGGCGGCCAAGGCGATCACCGATAGTCGGATGGTCAACAGGCGGCGGGGAGACTCGCCTCTCCTTGCGGGGAGGGGGAGGCGGATAGTCGTCCCATCGTTCCACTACTCTTGATCGGCCGTCTCGGTCGTGCTCTATGGTAATGCAAGTCCGACTGTGGCTCACAGCCGGCTCCTTGTCTCTTCTTCCTCGGACGCCGCCAGTCGACGTCCGAGACGTCGCGCCTTGATCTCGGTGAAGGTCATCATTGGGCCGTTGAGGTGCCTCCGTGCGGCAGCCGGCCATGTTCTACGCGGCGGCCGCGTCGAGGAGCCGCTGGACTCGCTCCATCATGAGGCGGCATTCTTCGCCCTCGAAATTGTCCAGCTCGTCCGCCGCTGCCTGGGCGGCTCGGATGTTCTCCGCTGGTGTAGCGTACACAGGGCGGCTTGCCCCAAACAGGTTGGCGATGGCTACGCCGCGCTGCCGGACCGCGGCAAGGTGGTTGGGCCCCACCGGGACCGGCGAGCCGCCGACGGCACGATCCATCTCCCGCTGGTAGGCTTCTGACAAGTGCCTCATGCTGGCCAGCTTCTTTGCGCCTTCAACGAGCTAAAGGCGGCACGCCTCCAACGTCTCTGCGTCAGCATCTTCCGGAATGGGCACAGTTAGGTCTTGCAGCGCCGCGCCGAGTGAGTCGGGCGCTCCTCCACCGGGGAGCTCGTCATGACTGATGACTAGCACCTCGGTGATGGTGCTTCCGTTGCTCTCTGCGTGGGGGAGAGGTTCATCATAGACCACCACGTTGGTGGGGAACGCGTCGAGCGACACGGTGTCGGAGTCGACCAGCATCGGGTCGGTGGAGCCTATGGACTCCAAGTCTACGGCAGGCTCGCCGGAAACATGGAGTTGATCGAGGAGGCCCGCGAGGAGGTTCTCGGGGCCGCCCGTGCCTGTGTTGGATGCAGGTTCGTCGGAGAGGCGGACCTCGCCGACAAGTTCGGCTAAGGAGCTGACCGCGCAGGCGATCTCAATGCCACTTAGCGTGTCGGTGCAAACTCCATCTGGCATGCCTGGCTGGCTGCGCTCGCCAGGGAGGAAAAGGGTTCCCGTCTAGAACAGATCTCCGGACGGCGGTGCACCAGGCCCCATGGTGGGCGCCAAATGTCGGGGGTTTGGTGCGACATATGCCAAAGGATGGCCTATCATGGTGGGGGTGAGTAGAACGTCGCCGGTGCCTGGAAACGGGATGAGGCGAAGACATGCACGCCGGCGAATCTTACCCAGATTCAGGGCTCTCCGAGGAGATAATACCCGTACTGCTGCTCTACGGGGTCTCCGCATGATCACTATGGCCAAGTGTTTACATGGTTGCTCCTTGAGCTGTTTCTTGGAGGTAGGAGAGGGCAAGGCTAGCGCTCTCCCTTCTATATGATCTGGTCTAGAGCTAATGGGTTCCAACACTTTGCATGGGTGCCCTGGGGGGTAAATATAGGCCTACCCCCCAAGTGTATAATGGTAATCCGGCTAGACACGGGCCCAGCCGTCAGTGCCTCTGGCCTCCATCTTCTCTACCGACCACTGGGGCCTGCTGACTGGCCTGGTACAGAGCCGACAGGTCACGTCCGCCGCGGGCGGGTCTTGCCGGCTGCTGATTACTGTAGTCGTGCTTCTGATGACGCGGACTTGATCATGAGGTCGTGGCAACAGCCCTGCCGCCTGGCGGGCGATCACTGTTGCCACTCCCCATCACATCTTGATTAATGGCGTGTGGGCCCCGAAGGAGGGCTCGGCCGACTCCCCGAGTCCGACTCCCGACGGGTCCAACTGGTGGCTCTCCTGCCGTCTCCTGAGGTCTCACTGACTGGTGGGGCCTGCTGCCTCTAGCCAATACAGACAAGCCATCGTGGGTGCAGGATTCGGTCCTGCGGTGCTGATGTCAGGGCCGGCATGGCAACAGTGCCACGCCGCACGGAGATCTTCCGGGGTACGGCGTGCTGTGGCCATGCCTGCCCTTGGTAAGGGGCGGGGGTGGGCTTCGCTGTAGCCACGCCCCTGCCTCGTCCCCTTTGATGAAGTCATGGGGTTTGTTGGAGTCACAGGCCGACTCCCCAAAGCTGGCTTCTCTGGAAGTCGTCCCTGGGACTCGGCCGTGAGCGGGCAGTCGGCCGTCTTGCCATCGACTCCTCAGGAGGCGGCTCTTCGTCCTGGGGTCTTGAGGGGCGCAGCCTGCCCCAATGTCTTGAAAGGTTCTGGGGCTCGGTTTGGCCTACCCGTGGCCCATTACTCCGACACTACTTCACCTATCTTTGTTACTGATAAGGATTATGAATTCTCTGTCGATCCTGAGTTAATTACTTTGATTGAATTTGATCCTTTCTATCGTTATGAATCTCAAACTATTGTGTCACATCTTACTAAATTGAATGATATACCCACCCTATTTGCTCATGAGGAAAAATTTCGCTATTACTATATTCTTAAGTTTTTTCCTTTCTCATTAAAGGTGATGCTAAGTTATGATTTAATTCTCTTGCTCTTGGTTGTGTGTGTAGTCCCCAGGATATGATTTACTATTTCTCTGAAAAATATTTCCCCACTCATAAGAAACAAGCTGCTTTATGGGAAATATTTAACTTTGTGGAAATTGAAGAAGAGAGTCTCCCACAAGCTTGGGGAGGCTTCTCCAATTACTTAATGATTTGCCTGATCATCCTCTCAAGAAAAATGAAATACTTGATATATTTTATAATGGACTAACTGATGCTTCCAGAGACCACTTGGATAGTTGTGCTGGTTGTGCTTTCAGGGAAAGAACTGTTGAGCAAGCTGAATTGCTATTGAATAATATATTGAGTAATAATAATGATTGGACACTTCTAAACCAACTACTAAGCTAACTCCGAAGAAAAGGGTGATGTCTGCTAGAACTATGTCGGCATTTCCCCAAAGAGGAAGGGATGATGCAGCACAGTGGCAATAGGTATTTCCCTTAGTAATGAGACTAAGGTTATCGAACCAGTAGGAGAACCAAGAAATAATATGTAAACATCACCTACACACAAATAACAAATACTCGCAACCCGACGTGTAAAAGGGGTTGTCAATCCCTTTTGGGTAAGGGTGCCAGAAATTGGCAAACGGACGTGAGAGAGTTGTAAATATTGATAGATAGAACGCCAAATAAAATAAATTGTAGCAAGGTATTTTTGTATTTTTGGTTTAATAGATCTAAAAATAAAAGCAAATGAAAATAGTTCGCAAAGGCAAATAGTATGAGAAAGAGACTCGAGGACCGTAGGTTTCACTAGTGGCTTCTCTCGAGAAAAATAGCAAAGGGTGGGTAAAGAAATTACTGTTGGGAAATTGATAGAACTTCAAATAATCATGATGATATCCAGGCAATGATCATTATAAAGGCATCACGTCCAAGATTAGTACACCGACTCCTGCCTGCATCTACTACTATTATGTCACATCCTAGCTAGTTTACGCATTAGAGTGTTGCATCATGTTTATTCTTTCATCAGAAACCTGAAATGGGGATGACAGAACCCCCAGTCCCCTCTGAAACCAATTAGGGTTTACTAAAAACTTTTTCAATGAACCTGAAATGCCCTTCTAAAATGCCCATCATTTTTGTCTTGGTTCAGAACCTCTGCCAAAAGTGATGCACATTTTACTAGGCCATCTTAGGGTTTTTGAATTAAATCATAAATATTTGAATTTGGGCATTTAAAATTATATAAAATATTTAAATGCTCAAATATCTCCAAACTAAAATGTTTCATGTTGGAAATAATCCAACTATGGACCAGGAGTAGTTTGGTGATTTTAGGAGTTGCCTAAGTATTTTATTTAATTCAACAAAGTTGCAGAAGTATTAAAAAAACAGAAAACAGAAAGAAATGGAAAAAACTTACCTGGCGCCCAGCACCCGGCCCACCTGCCGGCCCAGCCCAGCACCGCTCCAGCGAGCTGCTTGCCGGCCAGGCAGGCAGGTAGGTGCCCGACGGCGACCGCAGCGCGCGCCACGCACCTGCTCGCCGCCTCGCCGCTCCTCGCGCCCGGTGACGTCGTGGATCAGCCTCTCTCGCTCCCCCGAACCCCCCAGACACCCCCTCTCCTCTCCAGCTCCTCCCCCTCGTGCTCCCCCGCCATGGCCGACGCCACCATCGCCGTGCCTTCGTCGTAGTCGTGCTCCCCGCCGCCCGTGCGTCCTCTCATCGTGTCCAGGAGCTCCGCCGCAGTCCACTTCATCGAGCAGCCGAGCCCCGAGCGCTCGCAATGCCCGAGTCCACCGCAACGACCTCGCCCGAACCGCCGTCGCCGGAGATCCCCTTCAACGCCGTCGTCGCTCCGGTCCATCTCCGGCCACACCAAGGGCTTCGTCGCACTCACTGTGAGCTTAGCCATCTTCCCCCCCCCTCCTTTTCTTGCTCCCGAGCTGTGTAGCGACCTCCCGGAGCTCAACCGCACCCACCACCGTGGAGCTCGTCGCCGACATGCTCCCGGTCATCCTCCGGCCACTCCACGGTGTCCGTCATGCTCACCGTGTCACTTAGCATCTAGCTAGCCACTTCCTGAGCCTCACCGACCCCTCTAGCGTCAAGTTCGTCTTCGGCCGAACCCCGGTGGCCGCCAAAGTCGTCGCCGGCGCCAACTCCGGCCACGCCGACCCCAACGGACTCCACCAAGAGCTGCGGCTCGTCCTCAGCTCCACTCCGGTGGTCTCCGCGACCCATTTGGTGGCCGAAACAGCCAAAACCACTTCCGCCGCCGCGTCGGGCTCGCCGGCGGCTAAACGCCGGTGCAGCCGACCCGGGTTTGACCACGGGTGGGCCCTGGTTGACTCCCCTGAGTCAATGACAGGTGGGGCCCAGCCCTGTTAATTAAACAGGTTTAGTCTTAATTAAACTTTAATTAATCTAATCACACTGACACGCGGGACCCACTGTCAGGTTTGACCCGGACGTGTTCCATTGACCTGCTGACGTCACACTGACGTCAGGCTGACGCAATAATTGATTTTTTGGAATTAATCTAATATAGGAAATTCCAGAATAAAGTTTAAACTTCAAAAATTCATAACTCCAAATCAGACAAATTATATATGAAAAATGATCAGAAAAATCCAATCTATCCATCTGTACTATTTTCATGCATGATTAAACAAGTTAACCTGATGTTTAATACAGAACAAGGAAAAACACTTTAAAAGGCCATGTTTGAGTTTGGAATTTGAATCTTTGATTCAAATTGGTTCAAACCCTTCTGGTCTTAGTTGCATTAGCCCAACACACTCATATTGCTATGTTTCATGCATGCATCATATTGTTGCTCATTGTTTGGTGATGGTTGTGTACCGGTGTTCTTTGCGGCAGGTTCTGCCCCCGAGGAGTACCGTGATTACCCTAATGAAGAACCGTATCAGTGCATCGAACCATGAGGCAAGCAACCAACCATTTGATCATATCGATACAATCCCATGTTCTCGCTCCTGCTCTCTTTTACTGCATTAAGACAACGCGTTTCAAACTGCTGTGTGCTACGGTAGTTGAGCCCATTTCCTCTGCATGACCTGTCATTGCCACAGTAACTAGATGAAACCCACTAGCATGTGTAGGAGTTGATTGATCCATATGTATGTGTTGTTCCTACCTTGCTATGCCTGCTATGCTTAGAGTCGTGTCAGGTCTGGTTCATCTGGGTGATGGCTAGAGTGAAATGATTATGTCGGTAATGAGAGTGGTGTGGTGAACACGATTTGGTAAAGGTATCGATGAGAGGCCATGTAGGAGTACATGGTGGGTTGTTTCATTGAAGCCGACCTTAAGCACTGAGATCTGTATGTGTGATTTAAGATACAGCTACTACCATGCATTGGGCCCTGAAATATGACCCCGCTCGACTTCTTATTCACCCTAGCTCTCTGTCCAGGAGTTACACGTAGTTTCTGGTGTTTGTAGCCTACTTGAGGCCGTGGACAGCGCTGACCGTAGGGGTGGGCTGTGATGCGGTAGGTACGTGGCACGGTGTACCGAATACCCGTTAGGTATCTCGGGAACCCTGTTCACATCGTTCGGGGCCGTATGGGAAACCTCGGCCGGACTCCCTGCGGATGGAACCTGGATAGGCGATAAACCTGGACTAGAGACTTAGGTGTTTAGGTAGGTCGTGGTCTACACCCACGTCGGCTTTCGCTTGAAGTCTGCCGAGCACATGTCGTGTGCAGACGCTAAGTGGTGGAAACATGTATGAAGAAGTACACCCCTGCAGGGTTATCATGATCTATTCGAATAGCCGCGTCCGCGGTAAAGGACTACTTGGTTGCCTATACAGTTCATAGACAAGTAAATGGAAACTACTAAAAGCCTCAAGATAAGTGTGAGTGCCGAGGATGGCTCTTCCGTAGGAAGATGGAGGTGGATCCTCGGTAGTGTATTGAATTGGTGAGTAGTGGACTCGTGTACGCAAAACCATTTCAAGTTGGAGTCTCGTAGGTTAGCCTAGCCAAGAGTCAAAGCTGGCTTGCTGCAATAACTCCACCAACCCTTCTTGATAATATGCATGTATGTAGGATCTGATGTAAGTCTTGCCGAGTACCTTTGTACTCATGTTGCTATAATTTACATTTTTACAGAAGACGCTGCAACCCCTTCTGATGGGTTCTACGTAGACGTTGACATCAATGAGTAGGCTAAGGCCCAGGTGGTGATCCTGAGCTTGTGAAGGACCACGTAGTATAGCTAGGCTTTCCAAGCCTCTTTTATTTTTCTAGTTGTCTGTACTCAGACAAGTTACTTCCGCTGCTGGTTTGTATGACTGTATGACTTGAATGCTGGGTCGTGTGACCCGTACCTTTGTGTATGTTATGTATGGCTCTCTGAGCCTTAAATAAAGTACTTGTGTCGTAGAGTCATGTTGTGATGCCTTGTTGTATTTGCACATATCGAGCATATTGTGTGTATGATTGAAATGCTTGGTATGTGTGGGATCTGACTATCTAGTTGTTTATCTTTAGTAGCCTCTCTTACCGGGAAATGTCTCCTAGTGTTACCGCTGAGCCATGGTAGCTTGCTACTGCTCTGGAGCACTTAGGCTGGCCGGCATGTGTCCTTCTTCGTTCCGGTGTCTGTCCCTTCGGGGAAATGTCACGCATTGAGTACCGGAGTCCTGTTAGCCCGCTACAGCCCGGTTTACCGGAGTCCTGCTAGCCCAGTGCTACAGCCCGGACCCACTTGCTGATGACCGACACGTTCGAAGCTGGGTCATGGATGCCTGTCCCTGTAAGTCTGTGCCACTTTGGGTTTACGACTAGTCATGTCAGCCCGGGCTCCTTATCATATGGATGCTAGCGACACTATCATATACGTGAGCCAAAAGGCGCAAACGGTCCCGGGCAAAGGTAAGGCGACACCCATGGGGATACCGTGCGTGAGGCCGCAAAGTGATATGAGGTGTTACCGGCTAGATCGATGTGACATCGAGTCGGGGTCCTGACAGCGTTGGCATCAGAGCCGGACTGCCTGTAGGTTCTCCAAGACAAACTGGTCGATGTTGAGTCTAGAAATTCTTTAGTTATATGTAAGGGAATTGTTTGTGGGTGGAACGTAAGGCTCTTTTTACTCCTTTATCTTATGACATACTGATCTGAGTCAGTCTATTCTTCCACCGGGGGTTAAGGAATTAGGATCTATTCTCTTTATCAGGATCACGTGTTACTAATCAGTAGTACCTTATAGGTTTGATGGATACAAGCCTAGTTCAATTCTACTATCACATTATGTTGCTAGGATGGACTCAGAACTTGATATGATGATGTTGAGTGTGTATGAAATCCTTTGTCAAATGTCTCAAATCCTTCTTGAGCATTTACAGCTGTTATGCTGCCGAAATTTTGCTAGAAATTCTAATGCCTTTGCATTATGATTGTGTTTTCAGATGGCCACTCGCGACCTCAATCAAGTGGTTCGCCTGACTCGATGCCTAGATGTACCCGGTCATACCGCCATGTTGGTCAGGGTAATGACTGAGGCTGGATACCGTTGGTATCCTGAGGACACCGGTCGAAGAGCAATTCCGAGACTTTAATCAAAGCCAGTATCTCTGCACTGTCAGGATATTTCCATCTTATCCTGGGTCCACCGAGCCCCTTCACTGCTCCTATGGACTCGGGGTTACTATTGAGATGGCTGTGCAGGACGCCGCCTACTCTATGATGACCATCATGCGAGTCAGGTCCGGCCTATTTCGGGACTCTGATTTCCGGTATATGCCAGGATCACTTACGGGAGCACAAGGGTATCTCCAGGCTATCTATGCTGACCCCACCCAGGAGGATTCACGGACTCGCACCACTGCCGAGATGCTCGAGGATAAGGACCGTGAAAATCGGGCCTTGAGGTTAGAGCTCTTCAATACCCGTGCTGACCATTGGGCCACATTGACTCGGTTTGCACCGGCGGTGCAAGCTGGATATTCGGATATGCGCGATCTCTATCCTGTGAGATCTGCTCTGCCAGACGTGATGGGTTGGCGTGATGTAGGAGGCATCACCCCACCTCGCGGTCCCCGCAGGCCACCGTCTGTTGGTCCAAGACCTCATCCTAGTCCCTATGGTCCACAAGCTCCGCGAGATCGTCTGTTTCCGGATGATCATGTTGAGCTTCCAGGCTATGGAGGTGACTTTTACGAGGACTACTACGGATCGGTCTGAGTTAGTGGTAGTATCACTAGTTCGTGTTAGCTGTGTCGTCTATTGTCCTGCGTGACTCGTGGGATATGACCTAGTTGTATCGCCTTCCGGAGGTGTAGAAAAATAGTGTATAGTAGCTGGGAATGCCTCCGATGAGATGTAATCCTCTTTTCACCGTAATAGTACTTTGTTTGGTCTTGTACTAAACCCTGTATGGTGTGTATGACGATGGAATAAAGAAGCAGTTTCTGTATCTACCATGTCATACGGATGATCATCTTGCATTCCGAGTTATTCCTTACATTCTGTATCCTATGTCGGAATTTTATCATTCTGACTGAATCATTGTCTTGTTTACCTAGGATGGTCAACACGCGCACTAACCTTGCTCCTCAAGGGCAGGTCGAAGGCAGTGAAGTCAGGAATGCAAATCTGCCTCATCCTCCTTCCCTAGCCGAGGTTATGATGGAAGCCGAAAGGAATAAACGGGAGACCAACCGTTTGTTGGAGCGTATTGAACAGAACACAGCACACCATCAGAGGACTAATGTGGTGTCACTCAGTGATTTCATCAAGTTACATCCACCCACGTTCCACCACTCCGTCGAGCCTCTCGACGCTGATGACTGGCTTCGCAGTATCTCTCACAAGCTGCGTTCCGCGCTAGTAGCTGAGGCCGACAAGGTCACCTTTGCTGCATACCATCTTGAAGGCCCCGCCAGTTTATGGTGGGAGAATTATGGAGCTATGCACCCAGCGGGCCATGTCACTACTTGGGCTGAATTCAGCGAGGCTTTCCGTGAACATCACATTCCGGAGGGTCTCATGGACCGTAAACGTGAGGAATTTTGCAATTTCACCCAAGGCCGACTCTCTGTGGATGCTTACAGCAGGGAGTTTGGTAACCTCGCACGATATGCCACTGAGGAAGTTTCTACCGATGCCAAGAAGCAAGCAAGGTTCCGTAAGGGGCTTAGTCCTGAGCTTCGCCGCGACCTCCGTCTTCATGAGTGCACATCTTTTCAGAAACTTGTTAACAAGGCCATCAGTGCTGAAACTAGTCAGACTGATTATGACGCAACACGCAAGCATGGCCGTGACATGGGTTCCTCATCCGGTGCTGGTCCTCAGAAGCGCCGCGTGTGGGTGCCCAACCCCGCCCTGCCACCCAGGTTCACACCGAGGCCATCTTTCCAGGCGCCTCGCCCTGTTCAACAGTCTACACCAGCCAAGCCCTATGGGGGTCCAACCAACAATGCTCCTCCACGTACCAGTTCCGTGACTTGTTTCAAGTGTGGGGAATCTGGCCACTATATGCGTGAGTGTCCCCAGACCAACCCCAACCAATCTGCTAAAGCTGTTGGCCGTGGCAAGCCGACAGGGAAAGTGTTCCACGCCAAGCCGGCCACCGCTACACGTGGCCATGTCAACTGTATCTCTGCCGAGGAAGCTCAAGAGGATCCCAACGTCGTTCTTGGTATGCTTCTTGTTAATTGCCACCCGGCATCTGTTCTTTTCGATACAGGAGCCTCTCATTCTTTTATATCCGAAAATTATGCTCGTTTGCATAACATCGCATTCTGTGACATGCCAACCTCTATGGTAATTCAAACTCCGGGATCCAAATGGCAAACTTCTAGAGTAAGCCATGGAAATGAAATCCAAGTCGACATACTTGTTTTCCTCACATCTTTGATAACCCTTAAATCTTCAGATATTAATATCATTCTGGGTATGGACTGGATGTCAGTTCATCATGCCCAAATTGATTGCTTCTCTAGGACTGTTCAACTTACCCATCCTTCGGGGAAGATAGTCAATGTCTTGACCCGAATAGCCAAGCGACAGTTATATTCTCTTAACGCCAGCCCTTTGCCAGACCTTGAGGATGTCCCGGTAGTCCGTGACTTTCCGGATGTCTTCCCAGAGGAATTGCCAGGTGTTCCACCTGACAGGGATGTTGAGTTCGTAATAGACCTCATTCCAGGAACCGTTCCGATTGCTAGAAGACCCTATAAGATGGCACCACTAGAACTAGCCGAGCTTAAGAAACAACTCGATGAGTCCTTGAAAAAGGGTTTCATCCGACCTAGTTCATCTCCGTGGGCTTGCCCCATCCTCTTCGTCAAGAAGAAGGATGGTACGGACCGGATGGTTGTAGATTACCGACCTGTCAATTTGGTCACAATCAAGAACAAATATCCGCTCCCTAGGATCAACGACCTGTATGATCAGCTCGCTAGATCCTCAGTCTTCTCCAAAATGGATTTGAGGTTGGGCTACCATCAAATCAAAATCAGAAACGGGGACATTCCTAAAACAGCCTTTGTTACTCGTTATGGCCAATACGAGTACACCGTCATGTCCTTCGGTCTAACCAATGCTCCAGCCACCTTTTCTCGGTTAATGAACTCAATCTTCATGGAGTATTTGGATAAATTCGTCGTAGTTTATCTCGATGATATACTCATCTACTCCAAGAACGAGGGGGAACATGCCGAACATCTAAGGCTAGTGTTGAAGAAACTTCGAGAGCATCGCCTTTATGCCAAGTTTTCCAAATGTGAATTTTGGTTGTCAGAAGTGACCTATCTGGGTCATGTAATATCTGGTAAAGGTATTGCTGTTAACCCTGAGCGAGTTCAAGCCGTCCTTAATTGGACTCCACCTGAATCGGTCAAGCAAGTTCGGAGTTTTCTAGGCTTAGCGAGTTATTGTCGTCGCTTTGTCGAAAACTTCTCCAAAGTTGCTAAACCTCTAACCGAACTCCTCAAGAAAGATAAAAAGTTTGAATGGACTCCACAATGTGAGCACAGCTTTCAGGAACTGAAAAGACGCCTGACTTCTGCTCCCGTTCTGGTACCGCCAGACTTCTCTAAGGACTTTGTTATCTACTGCAACGCCTCGCGACAAGGACTAGGCTGTATTCTCATGCAAGATCGACATGTAATTGCTTACGCCTCACGGCAATTGCACCCACCTGAGGAGAATTATCCTACTCATGATCTAGAGCTTGCAGCTGTAGTCTATGCACTTAAAACCTGGCGACATTACCTCCTCGGTAACCATTGCGAAATATTCATTGACCACCAAAGTCTGAAGTACATTTTCACCCAACCGGATTTGAATCTCAGGCAAAGACGTTGGGTTGAGTTGATCACAGATTTCGACTTAGGAATAACTTACACCCCAGGGAAAGCCAACGTCATGGCTGATGCGCTAAGTCGTAAATCTTATTGTAACAACCTGATGTTACAACAAGGTCAACCGCTTCTCCATGAGGAATTTCGGAAGCTTAACCTTCACATTGTTCCTCAAGGATTTCTTTCCACCTTGGTAGCGAAACCTACTCTTACGGATCAAATCATCGCTGCCCAAAAGCGAGATAAAGGAATATCTAAAATCAAGGAGAACATTGCTAGCGGAGGTGCTAGTTGTTTCTCCACAAATGATCATGGTGTTGTGTACTTTGAGAACCGTCTAGTGGTTCCCAAGAACCAGCATCTACGGCAGTTGATCCTTAAGGAGGCTCATGAATCTCCTCTCACCATTCATCCCAGTAGTACTAAGATGTATCAGGACCTACGCCAGAGGTTCTGGTGGACTAGGATGAAGAGAGAAATTGCTCAGTATATTGCTAATTGCGACGTCTGTCGTCGTGTAAAAGCAGAGCATCAACGGCCTGCTGGCACCCTTCAACCCTTAGCTATTCCTGAATGGAAATGGGATAAAATTGGTATGGATTTCATTACCGGTTTTCCCAGGACCAAGAGAGGGAATAATGCTATCTTTGTCGTTGTCGATCGTCTTTCCAAAGTGGCCCATTTCTTACCTGTTCGTGAGAGTATAACCGCTAGTCAGTTGGCAGACCTATACATGTCCCGGATAGTGTCTCTCCATGGTGTTCCTTTGGAAATTAACTCGGATCGAGGAAGTCTTTTCACCTCTCGATTTTTGGAAAGTTTCCAAAACGCTATGGGAACCCGCCTTTCCTTTAGCACCGCTTTTCACCCTCAATCGAGTGGTCAAGTAGAACGCGTCAACCAGATCCTAGAAGACATGCTTCGAGCCTCTGTTATCTCATTCGGAATGGATTGGGAGAAGTGCCTTCCATTTGCCAAATTTGCTTACAACAACAGCTATCAATCTAGCTTGGGTAAAGCCCCTTTTGAAGTTCTCTATGGACGACGGTGTCGAACACCCATTAACTGGTCAGAGACCAGGGAAAGACAATTCTTTGGCCCGGATATGATTCAGGAAGCAGAAGAGCAAGTTCGCATCGTTCGTGAAAAGTTGAAAACAGCCCAATCTCGTCAAAAGAGTCAATATGACCGAAAACATAAGGCTATGACTTTCGAGGTTGACGAGAAGGCTTACCTTCGGGTTACCCCTCTGAAGGGAACCCATCGTTTCGGTATCAAAGGCAAATTGGCTCCTCGTTACATTGGAACTTTTCGCATTCTCGCCAAACAAGGAGAAGTTGCCTACCAATTGGAACTACCTCCGCACCTCTCCAGAGTCCACGATGTCTTCCATGTTTCTCAACTCAGGCGTTGCTTTTCGGATCCTATCCGTGGAGTGGACTACGAAACGCTTGATCTCCAAGATAATCTTACATATCGAGACTACCCCATTCGTATCCTCGATCAGGCCGAGCGTACCACTCGACGTCATAACATCAAGTTTCTCAAAGTACAATGGTCGCACCATTCTGAGGATGAAGCAACTTGGGAAAGGGAGGATCGTCTTCGACTTGAGTATCCCGCCTTCTTTCCGGAGGAACCCAAATCTCGGGACGAGATTCTTTTGAGTGGGGGTGAGTTGTCACATCCTAGCTAGTTTATGCATTAGAGTGTTGCATCATGTTTATTCTTTCATCAGAAACCTGAAATGGGGATGACAGAACCCCCAGTCCCCTCTGAAACCAATTAGGGTTTACTAAAAACTTTTTCAATGAACCTGAAATGCCCTTCTAAAATGCCCATCATTTTTGTCTTGGTTCGGAACCTCTGCCAAAAGTGATGCACATTTTCCTAGGCCATCTTAGGGTTTTTGAATTAAATCATAAATATTTGAATTTGGGCATTTAAAATTATATAAAATATTTAAATGCTCAAATATCTCCAAACTAAAATGTTTCATGTTGGAAATAATCCAACTATGGACCAGGAGTAGTTTGGTGATTTTAGGAGTTGCCTAAGTATTTTATTTAATTCAACAAAGTTGCAGAAGTATTAAAAAACAGAAAACAGAAAGAAATGGAAAAAACTTACCTGGCGCCCAGCACCCGGCCCACCTGCCGGCCCAGCCCAGCGCCGCTCCAGCGAGCTGCTTGCCGGCCAGGCAGGCAGGCAGGTGCCCGACGGCGACCAAAGCGCGCGCCACGCACCTGCTCGCCGCCTCGCCGCTCCTCGCGCCCGGTGACGTCGTGGATCAGCCTCTCTCGCTCCCCCGAACCCCCCAGACACCCCCTCTCCTCTCCAGCTCCTCCCCCTCGCGCTCCCCCGCCATGGCCGACGCCACCATCGCCGTGCCTTCGTCGTAGCCGTGCTCCCCGCCGCCCGTGCGTCCTCTCATCGTGTCCAGGAGCTCCGCCGCTGTCCACTTCATCGAGCAGCCGAGTCCCGAGCGCTCGCAACGCCCGAGTCCATCGCAACGACCTCGCCCGAACCGTCGTCGCCGGAGATCCCCTTCAACGCCGTCGTCGCTCCGGTCCATCTCCGGCCACACCAAGGGCTTCGTCGCACTCACTGTGAGCTTAGCCATCTTCCCCCCCTCCTTTTCTTGCTCCCAAGCTGTGTAGCGACCTCCCGGAGCTCAACCGCACCCACCACCGTGGAGCTCGTCGCCGACGTGCTCCCGGTCATCCTCCGGCCACTCCATGGTGTCCGTCATGCTCACCGTGTCACTTAGCATCTAGCTAGCCACTTCCCGAGCCTCACCGACCCCTCTAGCATCAAGTTCGTCTTCGGCCGAACCCCGGTGGCCGCCAAAGTCGTCGCCGGCGCCAACTCCGGCCACCCCGACCCCAACGGACTCCACCAAGAGCTGCGGCTCGTCCTCAGCTCCACTCCGGTGGTCTCCGCGACCCATTTGGTGGCCGAAACAGCCAAAACCACTTCCGCCGCCGCGTCGGGCTCGCCGGCGGCTAAACGCCGGTGCAGCCGACCCGGGTTTGACCATGGGTGGGCCCTGGTTGACTCCCCTGAGTCAATGACAGGTGGGGCCCAGCCCTGTTAATTAAACAGGTTTAGTCTTAATTAAACTTTAATTAATCTAATCACACTGACACGCGGGACCCACTGTCAGGTTTGACCCGGACGTGTTCCGTTGACCTGCTGACGTCACACTGACGTCAGGCTGACGCAATAATTGATTTTCTGGAATTAATCTAATATAGGAAATTCCAGAATAAAGTTTAAACTTCAAAAATTCATAACTTTTATTCTGTAACTCCAAATCAGACAAATTATATATGAAAAATGATCAGAAAAAACCAATCTATCCATCTGTACTATTTTCATGCATGATTAAACAAGTTAACCTGATGTTTAATACAGAACAAGGAAAAACACTTTAAAAGGCCATGTTTGAGTTTGGAATTTGAATCTTTGATTCAAATTGGTTCAAACCCTTCTGGTCTTAGTTGCATTAGCCCAACACACTCATATTGCTATGTTTCATGCATGCATCATATTGTTGCACATTGTTTGGTGACGGTTGTCTACCGGTGTTCTTTGCGGCAGGTTCTGCCCCTGAGGAGTACCGTGATTACCCTAACGAAGAACCGTATTAGTGCATCGAACCATCAGGCAAGCAACCAACCATTTGATCATATCGATACAATCCCATGTTCTCGCTCCTGCTCTCTTTTACTGCATTAAGACAACGCGTTTCAAACTGCTGTGTGCTACGGTAGTTGAGCCCATTTCCTCTGCATGACCTGTCATTGCCACAGTAACTAGATGAAACCCACTAGCATGTGTAGGAGTTGATTGAGCCATATGTATGTGTTGTTCCTACCTTGCTATGCCTGCTATGCTTAGAGTCGTGTCAGGTCTGGTTCATCTGGGTGATGGCTAGAGTGAAATGATTATGTCGGTAATGAGAGTGGTGTGGTGAACACGATTTGGTAAAGGTATCGATGAGAGGCCATGTAGGAGTACATGGTGGGTTGTTTCATTGAAGCCGACCTTAAGCACTGAGATCTGTATGTGTGATTTAAGATACAGCTACTACCATGCATTGGGCCCTGAAATATGACCCCGCTCGACTTCTTATTCACCCTAGCTCTTTGTCCAGGAGTTGCACGTAGTTTCTGGTGTTTGTAGCCTACTGGAGGCCGTGGACAGCACTGACCGTAGGGGTGGGCTGTGATGCGGTAGGTACGTGGCACGGTGTACCGAATACCCGTTAGGTATCTCGGGAACCCTGTTCACATCGTTTGGGGCCGTATGGGAAACCTCGGCCGGACTCCCTGCGGATGGAACCTGGATAGGCGATAAACCTGGACTAGAGACTTAGGTGTTTAGGTAGGTCGTGATCTACACCCACGTTGGCTTTCGCTTGAAGTCTGCCGAGCACATGTCGTGTGCAGACGCTAAGTGGTGGAAACATGTATGAAGAAGTACACGGTAAAGGACTACTTGGTTACCTATACAGTTCATAGACAAGTAAATGGAAACTACTAAAAGCCTCAAGATAAGTGTGAGTGCCGAGGATGGCTCTTCCGTAGGAAGACGGAGGTGGATCCTCGGTAGTGTATTGAATTGGTGAATAGTGGACTCGTGTACGCAAAACCATTTCAAGTTGGAGTCTCGTAGGTTAGCCTAGCCAAGAGTCAAAGTTGGCTTGCTGCAATAACTCCACCAACCCTTCTTGATAATATGCATGTATGTAGGATCTGATGTAAGTCTTGCTGAGTACCTTTGTACTCATGTTTCTATAATTTAAATTTTTACAGAAGACGCTGCAACCCCTTCTGATGGGTTCTACGTAGACGTTGACATCAATGAGTAGGCTAAGGCCCAGGTGGTGATCTTGAGCTTGTGAAGGACCACGTAGTATAGCTAGGCTTTCCAAGCCTCTTTTATTTTTCTAGTTGTCTGTACTCAGACAAGTTACTTCCGCTGCTGGTTTGTATGACTGTATGACTTGAATGCTGGGTCGTGTGACCCGTACCTTTGTGTATGTTATGTAGGGCTCTCTGAGACTTAAATAAAGTACTTGTGTCGTAGAGTCATGTTGTGATGCCTTGTTGTATTTGCACATATCGAGCATATTGTGTGTATGATTGAAATGCTTGGTATGTGTGGGATCTGACTATCTAGTTGTTTATCTTTAGTAGCCTCTCTTACCGGGAAATGTCTCCTAGTGTTACCGCTGAGCCATGGTAGCTTGCTACTGCTCTGGAGCACTTAGGCTGGCCGGCATGTGTCCTTCTTCGTTCCGGTGTCTGTCCCTTCGGGGAAATGTCACGCATTGAGTACCGGAGTCCTGTTAGCCCGCTACAGCCCGGTTTACCGGAGTCCTGCTAGCCCAGTGCTACAGCCCGGACCCACTTGCTGATGACCGACACGTTCGAAGCTGGGTCATGGATGCATGTCCCTGTAAGTCTGTGCCACTTTGGGTTTACGACTAGTCATGTCAGCCCGGGCTCCTTATCATATGGATGCTAGCGACACTATCATATACGTGAGCCAAAAGGCGCAAACGGTCCCGGGCAAAGGTAAGGCGACACCCGTGGGGATACCGTGCGTGAGGCCGCAAAGTGATATGAGGTGTTACCGGCTAGATCGATGTGACATCGAGTCGGGGTCCTGACATATTACTCCACACATCAACCGCTATCCAGCATGCATCTAGTGTATTAAGTTCATGGAGAAACGAAGTAATGCAATAAGAATGACGACATGATGTAGACAAGATCTATTTATGTAGAAATAGACCCCATCATTTTATCCATAGTAGCAACAATACATACATGTCGGTTCCCCTTCTGTCACTGGGATCAAGCACCATAAGATCGAACCCACTACAAAGCACCTCTTCCCATTGCAAGATAAATAGATCAAGTTGGCCAAACAAAACCCAAATATCAGAGAATAAATACGAAGCTATAAGATATCAAAGAAACTCAAATAACTTTCATGGATAAAAAGAGATAGATCTGATCATAAAATCAAAGTTCATCGGATCCCAACAAACAACCGCAAGATAGTTACAACATATGGATCTCCAAGAGACCATTGTATTGAGAATCAAATGAGAGACAGGACGCCATCTAGCTACTAACTACGGACCCGAAGGTCTACAAAGAACTACTCACGCATCATCAGAGAG
Organism: Triticum aestivum; assembly: GCF_018294505.1. Taxonomy (NCBI): domain Eukaryota; kingdom Viridiplantae; phylum Streptophyta; class Magnoliopsida; order Poales; family Poaceae; genus Triticum; species Triticum aestivum. The sequence goes on along the minus strand of NC_057794.1, from coordinate 104,683,660 downwards.
GCACCAATGGGAGCGGTGAACCCCTCCGTGATGGTGTCTAGATTGGATCTGGTGGTTCTGGACTCTGCGGCGGCTGGAATTGATTTTAGTTGACTCCCCTAGGGTTTCTGAAATTGGGGTATTTATAGAGCAAAGAGGCGGTCTGGGGGGCACCCGAGGTGGGCATAACCCACCAGGGCGCGCCTGGGCCTCCAGGCGCGCCCTGGTGGGTTGTGCTCCCCTCAGAGCACCCCCAGGCGCTTCTCCGGCCCACTGGATGTCTTCTGGTCCCAAAAAAATCCACAAAAAGTTTCTCCATGTTTGGACTCCATTTGGTATTAATTACCTGCAATGTGAAAACATGCAAAAAAATAGCAACTGGCACTTGGCACTATGGCTATAATATGATATAAAATGACTATAAAATGATTATAAAACATCCAATAATGATAATGTAACAGCATGGAGCAATAAAAAATTATAGATACGTTGGAGACGTATCAGCATCCCAAGCTTAATCCTGCTCGTCCTCGAGTAGGTAAATGATAAAAACAGAATTTTTGATATGGAATGTTGCCTAACATGTCATCTCATATTCTTTTCTTTATAGCATGGACATTTGGAGTTTTATATTGTTCAAAGCAATAGTCTAGTTTTGACATGATAATTTAGATACTCAAGCATACCAACAAGCAACCATGTCTTTCAAAATATCAATGCTAAAATAAGTTATCCCTATCCCATCATGCTCAATCATTGATCCCTTCATGAAACACACTCGCATATTAACTACACTCAATGATCAAGTATGATCATTACAAAAAAGACACATCCGTGACATTTTGGGCCGAACGAAAATTTTGTCTGTCATACTTATGACACTTCTCAATGTTATCAGCGCGTATGCCCCGCAAGTAGGCCACAAATGAGAACACCAAGAGGGAGTTCTGGGAAGGCCTGGAAGACATGGTTAGGAGTGTACCGATTGGTGAGAAGCTCTTCATAGGAGGAGACCTCAATGGCCACGTGGGTACATCTAACACAGGTTTTGAAGGGGCGCACGGGGGCTTTGGCTATGGCATCAGGAATCAAGAAGGAGAAGATGTCTTAAGCTTTTCTCTACCCTACAACATGATTGTAGCTAACACCCTCTTTATAAAGAGAGAATCACATCTGGTGACTTTTAGTAGTGGCCAACACTCTAGCCAGATTGATTTCATCCTCTCGAGAAGAGAAGATAGGCATGCATGCCTAGACTGTAAGGTGATACCTGGAGAGAGTGTTGTGCCCCAGCATAAGCTGGTGGTTGCTGACTTCCGCTCCTTCCGCAGCGCCGCGAGCCGTTGCGCCTCGGCCGACTTCACGCCCTTTCCCTTGTCGGCTTTCGGAGCCATGGCGGAGGTGGTGGGGGAGGTCGACGGCATTGGTGATGCTGGTGGCAATGGGGGGCGGAGCGCTGCTCTCTCAGCTTCGAGAAGAAGGGGGGAGCGGCGGAGGTTCGTGAAGATGGAGTAGTAGCAACCAGCAAGGGGGAACGAACTGCCCCTGTTTCCTCTGCTTATAAAGAGGGACGGGGCGGACGTTTCGCCCTTCCGAATAAAGAACCACCCACGATCTCTCCCACGACGCCGCATTCAACGCGTGCCGTTAGGGGAGAGCGTAGTGGATACGGAGCGAGATTCGGCGTGGCCCAGTCTGCGTGTGCCCATGCCCTATCTTGGGCCTGGCCCAACAGCGCTCGGCACCGTGTCTGGCCCAGGCCCGGGGGCTCCTGTCAGTGTACTAGAATAGGGATACCCTAGTACCCCGAACTTGTGCACAGGCAGTTGCAGCACCCCGCGGCAAGGCTTGCCGGGCGAACGCCAAGATCCTCTGTGGTTCCCTTGGAGCCATTCAAGAACAAAGTATTTAAGCTCAGGAGACAAGGCCCCGGCAAGAGGAGCTTGCCGGGAAGGCCAACCAAGGCACTCCAAGGAACTTGCCGCGACGCGCCACACGCTCCGGCAAGGCAACAAGGCCCCGGCAAGAGGAGCTTGCCGGGAAGACCAACCAAGGTACCTCGAGGCCCGGTGAGCGACAAGCTTCCGGACCCGACAAGATAACAGCAGCGGCAAGGCGCTTGCCGCGGCAGGCGGCCACTCTGTACCCACGCTCCAGCGCATCCACCAACGTGTCGCTCTGGGGGCCTCTCCAGGCGCGCGTGGCGGGAGGCTGTGCAGCCAGTGGTGCGCAGTGGCATGCGAAGCTGACAAGATCGCCATCGTGGCGAACGGTGGCGTCCCTAACGGTCCTTTTCTACACTGTTTGGGCGACTCAGACGGGCATTTAATGCCCTTGTCCCCTGCCGTCAGGGTTAGGTAGGGTGCACTGTACAAGTAACTGTACCAACCACCTCACTTTTTACATTTGTACCCTTCTCTGCGTTGCCACCTGTCGGTGACCCCTTTAGCGTATAAAAGGAGGCCCATGCGCAACGTAGAGGGGGTGGGACAGGTTCGACTGGTTCGGAACCCAGAAAAACACTACACTCTCTCTCTGGAGCAAGAATACAAGATAATCAAACAAGCAGCAGTAGGAGTGTTATCTCTCCGGAGAGCTCCGAAGCTGGGTAAGCTGCTCGTGTGCTTCGCCTCGATCTGCTCTTCGTGTGATCTCCGCCCCCCGCCGAACCGAAAGGGGCTCGGTCCGCCGGCCCCATAGGTGTTCGTGGATCAGTTTCCCCAACACAGGTGGAGGAATCATTATTTTCCACGTAATAAGGAGGCACTTCCTTGCTGCGGCCGTGGAACCAGCTGTCAACCTCTCAACGTATAGTACTCTTCCGATGGAAGTCGTTCCTTGACCACGTTGACCACGCCGCACTGAGAGCACCAAGGCGGTGGATGACGGTGACGCCTAGGAAGGGGACGACACGGAGCCGGGGAAGACGCGGCAGTGGTTGCCCACACGGAGAGGAGTACGAGGGTTCACTGGTTCGGCTACAGTGTGAGGCTGTTGTCGCCATAGAATAACAGGGGGTGTGGGTGAGTAGAGGGATGGCCAGGCCAATGGTGGGAGTAGTAGGGGCGGCGAGGCCTCCGCGGCATCACATCAGGCCATGGGAGGCAGGAGCACGCGGCACGACCGGCGCTGGTTTGGGCGGCTGCAGCAAGAAGACCAGAGGTTGAAGAAGCACTAGAGTCATTGGATGGACATCATACTGTCACTGGAGCTAGAATCATTCATATTGACTAAGTTGACAAAGCCCTCCATCCCCGTCAACTTGGTAGGCCCACAAGTCAGCCTCCCACTATGGTGGGTCCCAACTAGCAGGGGGTATTCGTTTTTTTGTGCGTAATAAGGAGGCACTTCCTTGCGTGCGAAGATATAGCTGGTGGGTCCGACCTGTCAGCTGGGGGAACGTTTTTTTCGAGAAATACAGAGGCCCCTCTGGTGGGTCCCAGCTATCAGGTGGAGGAATCATTATTTTGCGCAAAATAAGGAGGCATTTCCTTGCGTGCGGCCGTGGACCAAGCTGCCAGCCTCTCCACACACACTCTACTTCCGATGGATGTCGTTCATTGACCACGTTGACCACTCCACGCCGAGCGCATCCAAGGTGGTGGAAGATGGCGAGGCCCCGGACAACAACGAGCCGGAGATGGGAAGACGCGAGAGTAGAGTCGCAGACGGAGAGGTGTACGAGGGTTAACTGGTTCTTGTGCGGTATGGTTCGGAAGTCGGTAGAGAAGAACAAGAGGTGTGGAGGGGTGGAGGGATGGCCTGTCCAATGGTGGGGTGGAGCTTCACAGCGAAGCGTGCTAAGCAGAGGTGCTAGCAGCAGGAGGCGGGAGCAGGTGGTCCCGGCGGCGCTAGAGGAAGAAGACGAGAGATTGAAGATGGATGCCGGTCGTTGGATGTAAATCCAACGGCTAACGATGTCAGAATCATTTGTTGACTAAGTTGACAACGACTTGCGTTGGCTTTGACCTATTGGCCCACATTTCAGCCTCCAAAAATATGGCACGTGTTCAACCCATTTTTCAGAATTTAAGGTCAATTTGATCTCTTTTTCTAGAATTACAGTCCATTTGCTGGGCTGGGTGAACAAATAATGTAGCATTCATGCGGCCCATTTATTTTTTTTCCTAAAAAATTACAGGCCATTTGCACTTTCTCGAAATACACGATTTTGCTGGGCTGATTCTAATTATAATGTTGGGTTGGACGCAGCAATGTTATAAAAAAATAAACAGGGGTTGAGCATTTTGTTATAAATATATTTAAATAATAAGTGATTTATTATTACATTGGTCCTTAAACCTTACCAAGCTTTTGTACACAATAACCAGGATTTTCGTTGCCAAAAAAATCCAGGATTTTATTGTTAAGAAATTATTGTTATAAGTTAATAAGATGTGCGATATTGTTTTCTTACATATGTAAGTATCCGTTAAATATATGATGACAATAAAAATAATATATAATAACATATAAAATAATTTAAATATATATAATATAGTTAGAAGGGAAACATAAGTTATACCAGGCGTTCCTATTCTTATATAGAAAAATAGAACAGACCTCTGCCTTTTCTTCAAAAAATACATAAATTGGGTTGCCGATGTTTCAGGAAAAATAGATGGGAGGTCCATAGGCCGGTCGATACATGAGGGCCCTCAAAAAAATACAAATTGGCATGTCGTGGGTTGCACATGTTATAAAAGAAAGCCTAGACGGGGTAGCCCAAAACCAAGCTGAAACTTGCTGCCCCAGTGATAAATAAATGATACCTGCCAGCTCCCCGGCTTGGTTGTGAATTTATATCCTATAGTAACTACATTGAAGCACTAAAAAAATGTAACTATGTTGACAAACCCGTGGGCCCCAACGTTAGTATATCATTAGGAGGAAGTATTTTTTCGATGAGGCACTTGCTTGCGTACGGCCATAGACCTGGTGGGTCCCGACTATCCGCCTCTCCATGTATAGTCCTCTCCAGATTCCTCTCGTTTGTTCGGCATGTTCACAATGACAGACAGCGGCGCCACAGTGAGCGCACAAAGGCGCGGGAGGAGATCAGACCACCTGAGGCAGTGCCTTATTTGTAATGAAAGAACTAAACTAGCCTAGTGGCCAAGTGACACTACCCGACAGTTGTTCCGCCCGGGTTCGATTCCACCTGATGCAGGGAAAATATGTCCAAATTTTTTTGCCTCTGTCATTATTGACATGTGGGTCCCCATTGTCATCTACGCACACCATGTCCAACACTTGCCAAAACTTCATCCGCATTTTCTCTGTTTTTACCACACTCGACATTGTGTGGGCATTTTGAAAATAGCATACCTTTTTGACTGTGCATCATATGAAGATGTGCTATGCATGAATGTTGATCAGCATGATGTTAACTGGCTGGTAGTTCCATTTTCGACCATGAAAAAAACTTCCAACATGATGTTAACCCTGTTTGAAAAGGCCGTGTTAATATAAATGATCTGCCTCTAAAAGTTGCAGTTTCTTATCTGAAACTGAACTTGCAATTTCTTCTCTGAGAATCACATTGTCTACACTTTTATACTCCTATGAAACTACATTTTTAAGTGCTAAAAATAGATCTCTAGAATTCATAAAATACTTCATATGCTCAATACTGCAAATCTGAAATTCAAAAGACATTCATATCTGAAAGTACTCTTAAAACACACAACACAACACACAATTCACAACCTACAAATACTGGCAACCCTAAGCTCCTCTCCCTCTTCTCCATTGAAAAACCACCTCCTCTCCTCTCCATCATCTCCATTCCCAAACCACCGCCTCGCCTCTTCCTCTTCTCCATTGCAAAACCACCTCCTCTCTCCTCAGACGAGGATCCCCTGACGTAGCCCATCCAGCCATTGAGACACTGACACATGGGTCCCAGCAAGTGCGGGGCCCACCTGTCAGCGATCGGAAGGCAGGGAAACCTCTCCTCTCCATCATCTCCATTCCAAAACCACCGTCTCGCCTTTCCCTCTTCTCCATTGCAAAACGACCCCCTCTCCTCTCCATCATCTCCATTCCAAAACCACCATCTCACCTCTCCCTCTTCTCTATTGCAAGACCACTGTCTCTCCTCCCATCTTCCAAAGCTAGCACCAGACCACTCAGAAGGACATCTATGGAGAGGATGCAGTAGTCACTCAGGTAGATCGCCGGTGCTACCTCTTGAGCATGCGTTGGTTTTCCCTTAAAGAGGAAAGTGTGATGCAGCAAAGTAGCGTAAGTATTTCCCTTAGTTTTTGAGAACCAAGGTATAAATCCAGTAGGAGACTTCACGCAAGTCGCCTAGTACCTTGTAACGCCCTCGATGCGGCTATATCTCCCACGTGTCGAAGCACGACTTTGAGGCATAACCGCATTGAAAGCAATGTCGCAAGTGAGGTAATCTTCACACAAACCCATGTAATACATAAGGGAAAAGAGATACATAGTTGTCTTACAATCGCCACTTCACACAATACATGAATAAAACATTACATCATCCAGATACAAACAAGGTCCGACTATGGAACCAAAATAAAAGAAGAACCCCAAATGCGACAAAGGTCCCCGATCGACCCCAACTGGGCTCCACTACTGATCAACTAGAACAAAACAACATAAAGGACAAGATCTTCAACGAGCTCCTCCTTGAGCTTGGTTGCGTCATCTGCACGGACTCATCAGCACCTGCAAACTGGTTTTGGAAGTATCTGTGAGCCACGGGGACTCAGCAATCTCGCACCCTCGCGATCAAGACTATTTAAGATTATAGGTAAGGCAAGGTAAAAATGTGGAGCTGCAGCAAGCGACTAGCAAATATGGTGGCTAACATACGCAAATGAGAGCGAGAAGAGAAGGCAAAGCATGGTCGATAGAAGTATGATCAAGAAGTGATCCTAGAACAACCTACGTCAAGCATAACTCCAACACCGTGTTCACTTCCTGGACTCCGCCGGAAAGAGACCATCATGGTAACACACGCGGTTGATGTATTTTAATTAAGGTCAACTTCAGGTTTTCTACAACCGGACATTAACAAATTCCCATCTGCCCATAACCACGGGCACGGCTTTCGAAAGTTCTAATCCCTGCAAGGGAGTCCCAACTTAGCCCATGACAAGCTCTCACGAGATGTTCCGATCAGACTCGGTACCTCGGTTCTTCAAGACACTTCAACAGGTTAAAACAAATCCAGCAACACCACCTGAATGTGCCGATAAATCCTGATAGGAGCTGCACATATCTCTTTCTCAGGGCCCACTCAGATTGTCTTAGGTACAGGTAGGCTAGCCCAGAGTTGCCCCTGGTGGCCACCGACAGCTGACAGGTTGGACCAGCACTCAGAGGAGCACTAGCCCGGGGGGGGGGGTAAAATAATGATGACCCTTAGGAGCGCGACTTCCAAGGGAAAAGAAAAGGGGTAGGTGGCAAATGGTAGAACCAAGGTTGGGCATTGCTGGAAAAGCTTTAATCAAGGCGAACTATCAAGGGGTTCCCATTGTAACCCAACCGCGTAAGGAACGCAAAATCCGGGAACATAACACCGATATGACGGAAACTAGGGCGGCAAGAGTGGAACAAAACACCAGGCATAAGGCCGAGCCTTCCACCCTTTACCAAGTATATAGATGCATTAATTTAATAAAAGGTATTGTGTGTCACATCCTAGTTAGCCATGCATTAGAGTGTTGCATCATGTTTACTCTTTCATCAGAAACTTGAAATGGGGATCTGTGAAACCCTCAGAATCTTTTTGAAAATGATCCAAATAAAAATTTCTCCAAAAGGATCCAAGAAAATGCTCATGATGCCCTCTGAAAATATTGGACAGAGATAAAAATCAAACCAATATTTTTAGTGGCTCATGGACATTTATTTTGGGCATTTGGAATTAATGCATAATTATTTGCATTGGAAATATATTATTATATATATTAATATATGTCCAAATATTATGCCATTGATAAAGGAGCTCTGGAATAATATATATAGCTCCTGCAAAAATTGGCATAAGTTAAATAAATGATTTAATATATTATTTAAATCAAAACAAATGTCAGAAATTAGAAAAACAGAAATAAATAACAGGAGGAGCTTACCTGGGCTCCTCCACTGTACGGCCCAGCCAGCTGGCCGGCCCAGCCAGCAGCCGGCCCAGCCCACCTCCCTCCTCTGTCGTCTTCGTCCCGACAGAGGGAGGGGAGTGTGGCCGGCGCGCGCGCGCGCCACCGCACCACGCCACCTCTCTCCCTGCCTGCCTGCCCTCCCTCTCCTCGCCTCGATGCCCTGGACGACGCCACGCCTCCCCCCCTGCTCTCTCTCACTCTCCCCGGGCTCTCCCCTCCTCTCCCTCGCTCTCTCTCTCACACGGCCGAACACCACCGTCGCCGCCGTTCGCCACAGCAGCCGTCTCCGGCCACCCCTCGCTCCCCCGACTAGCTCAGAAGCTCCGCCACGACCCCCTCTTCCTCCCCACCGCTCCACAGCTCCCCGGAAGCCCTGCATCGCCGCCACGTCGCCGTTCCCCTCTTCGGGCTCCGACCGTCGTCGCCGTCGAATTCGCCGTCTCCAGCGCGTCCCCGAGCCCGCTAACCATCCCTGCAGCTCCGCGGTGAGCCCCCGGATCGTTTCCCCCTTCTCCCCTGGTCTCTTTCGACCTCTAGGCCCTAGCCCCACCTTGGCCGAGAGTTCCACGCCGCTGGCGATGTCGCCGTCGTGGCCACGGTCACCGTAGCACCCAACCGAGCGCACTATCGTGCTCCCCACCTCACCAGGAGCACGCAGCACGCACTAACGCCTCCCCAAACCCCTGCAACGTCGATTCCGACCGCACCCGAACTCTGGCAGCCGCAGCCGAGCTCGCCGCCGTCGACTCCGGCCACCCCAAGGCCAGCCACGGCCACCGTCCGACGCGCCGTCGAGCTAGCTATCCAACGCACCTAGCCGCACGCCGTTTGGAGCACCACAGAGGAAACCCGAGGCCCCTGCACGCCGCGGACCTCGCCGGCGACTAACCGCCGGCGGGTTTGACCTGTCCGACCTGAGGTTTGACCCCCCCAGGGTCACTGACGCGTGGGCCCTGTCGGACAGGTGGTTAGTTAGTACTAATTACCGTTAGTCAACCCCCCCTGACACTGACTAGTGGGCCCCAACGCCACTAATTAGTAATTAGGATTAAATTAACCCTGTTTAACCCCCCTGTCACTGATGTGTGGGCCCCACACGTCAGGTTTGACTTCAGCCAGCCGCAGTTGACCACTGACGTCATGCTGACGTCATGCTGGCGCAATAATTATAATTTCTGGATTTAATTTAAATCAGGAAATTCCAGAATATTATTTAAACTTCAAAAATTCATAACTTTTATTCTGTAACTCCAAATTGGACAAATTATATATGAAAAATGATCAGAAAAATCCAATATATCCATCTGTACTATTTTCATGCATGATCAAACAAGTTAAATTGATGTTTCAAGCAGAACAAGGAAAAGCACTTAAAGAGACCATGTTTGAGTTTGAAATTTGAATCTTTGATTCAAATTTGTTCAAACCCCTCTGGTTTTAGTTGCATTAGCCCAACACACTCATATTGCCATGTTTCATGCATGCATCATATTGTTGCACATTGTTTGGTGATGCTTGTGTATCGATGTCCTTTGCGACAGGTTCTGCCTCCGAGGAGTACCGTGATTACCCTAACGAAGAACCGTATCAGTGCATCGAACCATCAGGCAAGCAACCAACCATGTGATCATATCGATACAATCCCATGTTCTCGCTCCTGCTCTCTTTTACTGCATTAAGACAACGCGTTTCAAACTGCTGTGTGCCACGGTAGTTGAACCCATTTCCTCTGCATGACCTGTCATTGCCACAGTAACTAGATGAAACCCACTAGCATGTGTAGGAGTTGATTGAGCCATATGTATGTGTTGTTCCTACCTTGCTATGCCTGCTATGCTTAGAGTCGTGTCAGGTCTGGTTCATCTGGGTGATGGGCTAGAGTGAAATGATTATGTCGGTAATGAGAGTGGTGTGGTGAACACGATTTGGTAAAGGTATCGATGAGAGGCCATGTAGGAGTACATGGTGGGTTGTTTCATTGAAGCCGACCTTAAGCACTGAGATCTGTATATGCGATTTAAGATACAGCTACTACCATGCATTGGGACCTGAAATATGACCCCGCTCGACTTCTTATTCACCCTAGCTCTCTGTCCAGGAGTTGCAAGTAGTTTCTGGTGTTTGTAGCCTACTGGAGGCCGTGGACAGCGCTGACCGTAGGGGTGGGCTGTGATGCGGTAGGTACGTGGCCGGGTGTACCGAATACCCGTTAGGTATCTCGGGAACCCTGTTCACATCGTTCGGGGCCGTATGGGAAACCTCCGCCGGACTCCCTGCGGATGGAACCTGAATAGGCGATAAACCTGGACTAGAGGCTTAGGTGTTTAGGTAGGTCGTGGTCTACACCCACGTCGGCTTTCGCTTGAAGTCTGCCGAGCACATGTCGTGTGCAGACGCTAAGTGGTGGAAACATGTATGAAGAAGTACACCCCTGCAGGGTTAACATGATCTATTCGAATAGCCGCGTCCGCGGTAAAGGACTACTTGGTTGCCTATACAGTTCATAGACAAGTAAATGGAAACTACTAAAAGCCTCAAGATAAGTGTGAGTGCCGAGGATGGCTCTTCCGTAGGAAGACGGAGGTGGATCCTCGGTAGTGTATTGAAGTGGTGAGTAGTGGACTCGTGTGCGCAAAACCATTTCAAGTTGGAGTATCGTAGGATAGCCTAGCCAAGAGTCAAAGCTGGCTTGCTGCAATAACTCCACCAACCCTTCTTGATACTATGCATGTATGTAGGATCTGATGTAAGTCTTGTTGAGTACCTTTGTACTCATGTTGCTATAATCTACATTTTTACAGAAGACGCTGCAACCCCTTCTGATGGGTTCTATGTAGACGTTGACATCAACGAGTAGGCTAAAGACCCAGGTGGTGACCCTGGGCTTGTGAAGGACCACGTAGTATAGCTAGGCTTTCCAAGCCTCTTTTATTTTACTAGTTGTCTGTACTCAGACAAGTTACTTCCGCTGCTGGTTTGTATGACTGTATGACTTGTATGTTGGGTCGTGAGACCCGTACCTTGGTGTATGTTATGTATGGCTCCCTGAGCCTTAAATAAAGTACTGGTGTCGTAGAGTCATGTTGTGATGTTTCGTTGTATTGCACATATCGAGCATATTGTGTGTATGATTGAAATGCTTGGTATGTGTGGGATCTGACTATCTAGTTGTTTATCTTTAGTAGCCTCTCTTACCGGGAAATGTCTCCTAGTGTTACCGCTGAGCCATGGTAGCTTGCTACTGCTCTGGAACACTTAGGCTGGCCGGCATGTGTCCTTCTTCGTTCCTGTGTCTGTCCCTTCGGGGAAATGTCACGCTTTGAGTACCGGAGTCCTGTTAGCCCGCTACAGCCCGGTTTACCGGAGTCCTGCTAGCCCAGTGCTACAGCCCGGACCCACTTGCTGATGACCGACACGTTCGAAGCTGGGTCATGGATGCCTGTCCCTGTAAGTCTGTGCCACTTTGGGTTTACGACTAGTCATGTCAGCCCGGGCTCTTTATCATATGGATGCTAGCGACACTATCATATACGTGAGCCAAAAGGCGCAAACGGTCCCGGGCAAAGGTAAGGCGACACCCGTGGGAGCACCGTGCGTGAGGCTGCAAAGTGATATGAAGTGTTACCGGCTAGATCGATGTGACATCGAGTCGGGGTCCTGACAGCGTTGGCATCAGAGCCGGACTGCCTGTAGGTTCTCCAAGCCAAACTGGTCGATGTTGAGTCTAGAAATTCTTTAGTTATATGTAGGGGAATTGTTTGTGGGTTGGAACGTAAGGCTCTTTTTACTCCTTATACCTTATGACTTTCTGATCTGAGTCAGTCCATTCTTCCACCGGGGGTTAAGGAATTAAGATCTGTTCTCTCTATCAGGATCACGAGTTACTAATCAGTAGTACCTTATAAGTTTGATGGTTACAAGCCTAGTCCAGTTCTACTACCACATTATATTGTTAGAATGGATTCAGAATTTTGATATGATGATGTTGAGTGTGTACGAAATCCTTTGTCAAATGTCTCAAATCCTTCTTGGGCATTTACAGTTGTTATGCTGCCGAAATTTTGCTAGAAGTTCTAATGCCTTTGCATTATGATTGTGCTTCCAGATGGCCACTCGCGACCTCAATCAAGTGGTTCACCTGACTCGATGTCTAGATGTACCCGGCCGTACTGCCAAGTTGGTCAGGGTAATGACTGAGGCTGGATACCGCTGGTATCCTGAGTACACGGTCGAAGAGCAATTCCGTGACTTCAATCAAAGCCAGTATCTCTGCACTGTCAGGATATTTCCATCTTATCCTGGATCCACCGAGCCTCTTCACTGCTCCTATGGACTCGGGGTTACTATTGAGATGGCTGTGCAGGACGCCGCCTACTCTATGATGACCATTATGCGAGTCAGATCTGGTCTATTTCGGGACTCTGATTTCCGGTATATGCCAGGATCACTTCCGGGAGCACAAGGGTATCTCCAGGCTATCTATGCTGACCCCACTCAGGAGGATTCACGGACTCGCACCACTGCTGAGATGCTCGAGGATAAGGACCGTGAAAATCGGGCCTTAAGGTTAGAGCTCTTCAATACCCGTGCTGACCACTGGGCTACTTTGACTCGGTTCGCACCGGCAGTGCAAGCTGGATATTCGGATATGGACGATCTCTATCCTGTGAGATCTGCTCTGCCGGACGTGATGGTTTGGCGTGATGTAGGAGGCATCACCCCACCTCGCGGTCCCCGCAGGCCACCGTTTGTTGGTCCAAGGCCTCATCCTAGCCCTTATGGTCCACAAGCTCCGCGAGACCGTCTGTTTCCGGATGATCATGTTGAACTTCCAGGCTATGGAGGCGACTTCTACGAGGACTACTACGGATCGGTCTGAGTTAGTGGTAGTATCACTAGTTCGCACTAGCTGTGTCTTCTATCGTCCCGCGTGACTCGTGGGATATGACCTAGTTTGTACTCTTTCCGGAGGGGTAGAAAAATAATGTATAGGAGCTTGGAATGCCTCCGATGAGATGTAATCCTCTTTTCACCGTAATAGTACTTTGTTTGGTCTTGTACTAAACCCTGTATGGTGTGTATGATGATGGAATAAAGAAGCAGTTACTGTATCTACCATGTCATACGGATGATCATCTTGCATTCCGAGTTATTCCTTACATTATGTATCCTATGTCGGAATTTTATCATCCTGACTAAATCATTGTCTTGTTTACCTAGGATGGTCAACACGCGCACTAACCCTGCTCCTCAAGAGCAGGCCGAAGGCAGTGAAGTCAGGGATGCAAATCTGCCTCATCCTCCTTCACTAGCCGAGGTTATGATGGAAGCTGAGAGAAACAAGCGGGAGACCAACCGTTTGTTGGAGCGTATTGAACAGAATACAGCACACCATCAGAGGGCTAACGTGGTGTCACTCAGTGATTTTATCAAATTGCATCCACCCACGTTCCACCACTCCGTCGAGCCTCTCGACGCTGATGACTGGCTTCACAGTATCTCTCACAAACTGCGTTCCGCGCTGGTAGCATAGGCTGACAAGGTCACCTTTGCTGCATATCATCTTGAAGGCCCCGCCAGTCTATGGTGGGAGAATTATGGAGCTATGCGCCCAGCGGGCCATGTCACTACTTGGGCTGAGTTCAGCGAGGCTTTCCGTGAACATCACATTTCGGAGGGTCTCATGGACCGTAAACGTGAAGAATTTTGCAGTTTCACCCAAGGCCGACTTTCTGTGGATGCCTATAGCAGGGAGTTTGGTAATCTCGCCCGATATGCAACTGAGGAAGTTTCTACTGACGCCAAGAAGCAAGCAAGGTTCCGTAAGGGCCTTAGTCCCGAGCTTCGCCGCGATCTCCGTCTGCATGAGTGCACATCTTTTCAGAAACTTGTCAACAAAGCCATCAGTGCTGAAACTGGTCAGACTGACTATGACGCAACACGCAAGCATGGCCGTGATATGGGTTCCTCATCCGGTGCTGGTCCTCAGAAGCGCCGCGTGTGGGTGCCCAACACCGCCCTGCCACCCAGGTTCACACAGAGGCCATCTTTCCAGGCGCCTCGCCCCGTTCAACAGTCTGCTCCAGCCAAGCCCTATGGGGGTCCAATCAATAATGCTCCTCCACGTACCAGTTCCGTGACTTGTTTCAAGTGTGGGGAATCTGGTCACTATATGCGTGAGTGTCCCCAGACAAACCCCAACTAGTCTGCTAAAGCTGTTGGCCGTGGCAAGCCGACAGGAAAAATATTCCACGCCAAGCCGGTCACCGCTTCACGTGGCCATGTCAACTGTATCTCTGCCGAAGAAGCTCAAGAGGATCCCAACGTCGTTCTCGGTACGCTTCTTGTTAATTGCCACCCGGCATCTGTTCTTTTCGATACAGGAGCCTCTCATTCTTTTATATCCGAAAATTATGCTCGTTTGCATAACACCGCATTCTGTGACATACCATCCACTATGGAAATTTCTACTCCCGGGTCAAGATGGCAGACCTCTAGGGTAAGTTTTGGAAATGAAATCCAAGCCGACAGACTTGTTTTCCTTGCATCTTTGATAGCCCTTAAATCTTCAGATATTAATATCATTTTGGGTATGGACTGGATGTCAGCTCATCAAGCCAAAATTGATTGCTTCTCTAGGACTGTTCAACTCACCCATCCTTCGGGGAAGATAGTCAATGTCTTGACCCGAATAGCCAAGCGACAATTATATTCTCTTAACGCCAGCCCTCTGCCAGACCTTGAGGACGTGCCGGTAGTCTGTGACTTCCCGGATGTCTTCCCACAGGAATTGCCAGGTGTTCCACCTGACAGGGATGTTGAGTTCGTAATCGACCTCATCCCCGGAACCGTTCCGATTGCTAGAAGACCTTATAAGATGGCACCACTAGAACTAGCCGAGCTTAAGAAACAACTCGATGAATCCTTGAAAAAGGGTTTCATCCGACCTAGCTCATCTCCGTGGGCTTGCCCCGTCCTATTCGTTAAGAAGAAGGATGGTACGGACCGGATGGTTGTAGATTACCGACCTGTCAATTTGGTCACAATCAAGAACAAATATCCACTTCCCAGGATCAACGACCTGTACGATCAGCTCGCTGGATCCTCAGTCTTCTCCAAGATGGATTTGAGGTTGGGCTACCATCAAATAAAAATCAGAAACGGGGACAATCCTAAAATGGCCTTTGTTACTCGTTATGGCCAATACGAGTACACCGTCATGTCCTTCGGTTTAACCAACGCTCCAGCCACCTTTTCTCGGTTAATGAACTCAATCTTCATGGAGTATTTGGATAAATTCGTCGTAGTTTATCTCGATGATATACTCATCTACTCCAAGAACGAGGAAGAACATGCCGAACATTTAAGGCTAGTGTTGAAGAAACTTCGAGAGCATCGCCTTTATGCCAAATTTTCTAAATGTGAATTCTGGTTGTCAGAAGTGACCTATCTGGGTCATGTAATATCTGGTAAAGGTATTGCTGTTAACCCTGAGCGAGTTCAAGCCGTCCTTAATTGGACTCCACCTGAATCGGTCAAGCAAGTTCGGAGTTTTCTAGGCTTAGCGAGCTATTGTCGTCGCTTTGTCGAGAACTTCTCCAAAGTTTCTAAACCTCTAACCGAACTCCTCAAGAAAGATAAGAAGTTCGAATGGACTCCACAATGTGAGCACAGCTTTCAGGAACTGAAAAGATGCCTGACCTCTGCTCCCGTGCTGGTACCGCCAGACTTCTCCAAGGACTTTGTTATCTACTGCGACGCCTCGCGACAAGGACTAGGTTGCATTCTTATGCAAGATCGACACGTAATTGCTTACGCTTCACGGCAATTGCACCCACATGAGGAGAATTATCCTACTCATGATCTAGAGCTTGCAGCCGTAGTCTATGCACTTAAGACCTGGCGACATTACCTCCTCGGTAATCGTTGCGAAATATTCACTGATCACCAAAGTCTGAAGTACATTTTCACCCAACCGGATTTGAATCTCAGGCAGAGACGTTGGGTTGAATTGATCACAAACTTCGACTTAGGAATAACCTACACCCCAGGGAAAGCCAACGTCATGGTTGATGCACTAAGTCGTAAATCTTATTGTAACAACCTGATGTTACAACAAAGTCAACCGCTTCTCCATGAGGAATTTCGGAAGCTTAACCTTCACATTGTTCTTCAAGGTTTTCTTTCCACCTTGGTAGCAAAACCTACTCTTACGGATCAAATCATTGCTGCCCAAAAGCGAGATAAGGGAATATCTAAAATCAAAGAGAACATTGCTAGCGGAGGTGCTAGTTGTTTCTCCACAAATGATCATGGTGTTGTGTACTTTGAGAACCGTCTAGTGGTTCCCAAGAACCAGCATCTACGGCAGTTGATCCTTAAGGAGGCTCATGAATCTCCTCTCACCATTCATCCCGGTAGTACTAAGATGTATCAGGACCTACGCCAGAGGTTCTGGTGGACTAGGATGAAAAGAGAAATTGCTCAGTATATTGCTAATTGCGACGTCTGTCGTCGTGTAAAAGCAGAGCATCAACGGCCTGCTGGCACCCTTCAACCCTTAGCTATTCCTGAATGGAAATGGGATAAAATTGGTATGGATTTCATTACCGGTTTTCCCAGGACCAAGAGAGGGAATAATGCTATTTTCGTCGTGGTCGATCGTCTTTCCAAAGTAGCCCATTTCTTACCTGTTCGTGAGAGTATAACCGCTAGTCAGCTGGTAGACTTATACATCTCCCGAATAGTGTCCCTCCATGGTGTTCCTTTGGAAATTAACTCGGATCGAGGAAGTCTTTTCACCTCTCGATTTTGGGAAAGTTTCCAAAATGCTATGGGAACTCGTCTCTCCTTTAGCACCGCCTTCCACCCTCAGTCAAGTGGTCAAGTGGAACGCGTCAATTAGATTCTAGAAGACATGCTTCGAGCCTCTGTTATCTCATTCGGAATGGACTGGGAGAAGTGCCTTCCATTTTCCGAATTCGCTTACAACAACAGCTATCAATCTAGCTTGGGTAAAGCCCCTTTTGAAGTTCTCTATGGACGACGATGTCGAACACCCCTTAACTGGTCGGAGACCGGGGAAAGACAATTCTTTGGCCCGGATATGATTCAGGAAGCAGAAGAACAAGTTCGCATCGTTCGTGAAAAGTTGAAAACAGCCCAATCTCGTCAAAAGAGTCAATATGACCGAAAATATAGGGCTATGACTTTCGAGGTTGACGAGAAGGCTTATCTTCGGGTCACCCCTCTGAAGGGAACCCATCGTTTCGGTATCAAAGGCAAATTGGCTCCTTGTTACATTGGACCTTTTCGCATTCTTGCCAAACGAGGAGGAGTTGCCTACCAGTTGGAACTACCTCCGCACCTCTCCAGAGTTCACGATGTCTTCCACGTTTCTCAACTCAGGCGTTGCTTCTCGGATCCTATCCGTGAAGTGGACCACGAAACGCTTGATCTCCAAGATAATCTTACATATCGAGAGTACCCCATTCGTATCCTCGATCAGGCCGAACGTACCACGCGACGTCATAATATCAAGTTTCTCAAGGTTCAATGGTCGCACCATTCTGAGGATGAAGCAACTTGGGAAAGGGAGGATCGTCTTCGACTCGAGTATCCCGCCTTCTTCCCGGAGGAACCCAAATCTCGGGACGAGATTCTTTTGAGTGGGGGTGAGTTGTCACATCCTAGTTAGCCATGCATTAGAGTGTTGCATCATGTTTACTCTTTCATCAGAAACTTGAAATGGGGATCTGTGAAACCCTCAGAATCTTTTTGAAAATGATCCAAATAAAAATTTCTCCAAAA
>NC_057794.1:104528444-104665076 GCF_018294505.1 Triticum aestivum | reverse complement strand
CGCCGTTCGCCACAGCAGCCGTCTCCGGCCACCCCTCGCTCCCCCGACTAGCTCAGAAGCTCCGCCACGACCCCCTCTTCCTCCCCACCGCTCCACAGCTCCCCGGAAGCCCTGCATCGCCGCCACGTCGCCGTTCCCCTCTTCGGGCTCCGACCGTCGTCGCCGTTGAATTCGCCGTCTCCAGCGCGTCCCCGAGCCCGCTAACCATCCCTGCAGCTCCGCGGTGAGCCCCCGGATCGTTTCCCCCTTCTCCCCTGGTCTCTTTCGACCTCTAGGCCCTAGCCCCACCTTGGCCGAGAGCTCCACGCCGCTGGCGATGTCGCCGTCGTGGCCACGGTCACCGTAGCACCCAACCGAGCGCACTATCGTGCTCCCCACCTCACCAGGAGCACGCAGCGCGCACTAACGCCTCCCCAAACCCCCTGCAACGTCGATTCCGACCGCACCCGAACTCCGGCAGCCGCAGCCGAGCTCGCCGCCGTCGACTCCGGCCACCCCAAGGCCAGCCACGGCCACCGTCCGACGCGCCGTCGAGCTAGCTATCCAACGCACCTAGCCGCACGCCGTTTGAGCACCACAGAGGAAACCCGAGGCCCCTGCACGCCGCGGACCTCGCCGGCGACTAACCGCCGGCGGGTTTGACCTGTCCGACCTGAGGTTTGACCCCCCCAGGGTCACTGACGCGTGGGCCCTGTCGGACAGGTGGTTAGTTAGTACTAATTACCGTTAGTCAACCCCCCCCTGACACTGACTAGTGGGCCCCAGCGCCACTAATTAGTAATTAGGATTAAATTAACCCTGTTTAACCCCCCTGTCACTGACGTGTGGGCCCCACACGTCAGGTTTGACTTCAGCCAGCCGCAGTTGACCACTGACGTCATGCTGACGTCATGCTGGCGCAATAATTATAATTTCTGGATTTAATTTAAATCAGGAAATTCCAGAATATTATTTAAACTTCAAAAATTCATAACTTTTATTCTGTAACTCCAAATTGGACAAATTATATATGAAAAATGATCAGAAAAATCCAATCTATCCATCTGTACTATTTTCATGCATGATCAAACAAGTTAAATTGATGTTTCAAGCAGAACAAGGAAAAGCACTTAAAGAGACCATGTTTGAGTTTGAAATTTGAATCTTTGATTCAAATTTGTTCAAACCCCTCTGGTTTTAGTTGCATTAGCCCAACACACTCATATTGCCATGTTTCATGCATGCATCATATTGTTGCACATTGTTTGGTGATGCTTGTGTATCGATGTCCTTTGCGACAGGTTCTGCCTCCGAGGAGTACCGTGATTACCCTAACAAAGAACCGTATCAGTGCATCGAACCATCAGGCAAGCAACCAACCATGTGATCATATCGATACAATCCCATGTTCTCGCTCCTGCTCTCTTTTACTGCATTAAGACAACGCGTTTCAAACTGCTGTGTGCCACGGTAGTTGAACCCATTTCCTCTGCATGACCTGTCATTGCCACAGTAACTAGATGAAACCCACTAGCATGTGTAGGAGTTGATTGAGCCATATGTATGTGTTGTTCCTACCTTGCTATGCCTGCTATGCTTAGAGTCGTGTCAGGTCTGGTTCATCTGGGTGATGGGCTAGAGTGAAATGATTATGTCGGTAATGAGAGTGGTGTGGTGAACACGATTTGGTAAAGGTATCGATGAGAGGCCATGTAGGAGTACATGGTGGGTTGTTTCATTGAAGCCGACCTTAAGCACTGAGATCTGTATATGTGATTTAAGATACAGCTACTACCATGCATTGGGCCCTGAAATATGACCCCGCTCGACTTCTTATTCACCCTAGCTCTCTGTCCAGGAGTTGCAAGTAGTTTCTGGTGTTTGTAGCCTACTGGAGGCCGTGGACAGCGCTGACCGTAGGGGTGGGCTGTGATGCGGTAGGTACGTGGCCGGGTGTACCGAATACCCGTTAGGTATCTCGGGAACCCTGTTCACATCGTTCGGAGCCGTATGGGAAACCTCGGCCGGACTCCCTGCGGATGGAACCTAAATAGGCGATAAACCTGGACTAGAGGCTTAGGTGTTTAGGTAGGTCGTGGTCTACACCCACGTCGGCTTTCGCTTGAAGTCTGCCGAGCACATGTCGTGTGCAGACGCTAAGTGGTGGAAACATGTATGAAGAAGTACACCCCTGCAGGGTTAACATGATCTATTCGAATAGCCGCGTCCGCGGTAAAGGACTACTTGGTTGCCTATACAGTTCATAGACAAGTAAATGGAAACTACTAAAAGCCTCAAGATAAGTGTGAGTGCCGAGGATGGCTCTTCCGTAGGAAGACGGAGGTGGATCCTCGGTAGTGTATTGAAGTGGTGAGTAGTGGACTCGTGTGCGCAAAACCATTTCAAGTTGGAGTATCGTAGGATAGCCTAGCCAAGAGTCAAAGCTGGCTTGCTGCAATAACTCCACCAACCCTTCTTGATACTATGCATGTATGTAGGATCTGATGTAAGTCTTGCTGAGTACCTTTGTACTCATGTTGCTATAATCTACATTTTTACAGAAGACGCTGCAACCCCTTCTGATGGGTTCTATGTAGACGTTGACATCAACGAGTAGGCTAAAGACCCAGGTGGTGACCCTGAGCTTGTGAAGGACCATGTAGTATAGTTAGGCTTTCCAAGCCTCTTTTATTTTACTAGTTGTCTGTACTCAGACAAGTTACTTCCGCTGCTGGTTTGTATGACTGTATGACTTGTATGTTGGGTCGTGAGACCCGTACCTTTGTGTATGTTATGTATGGCTCCCTGAGCCTTAAATAAAGTACTTGTGTCATAGAGTCATGTTGTGATGCTTCGTTGTATTTGCACATATCGAGCATATTGTGTGTATGATTGAAATGCTTGGTATGTGTGGGATCTGACTATCTAGTTGTTTATCTTTAGTAGCCTCTCTTACCGGGAAATGTCTCCTAGTGTTACCGCTGAGCCATGGTAGCATGCTACTGCTCTGGAACACTTAGGCTGGCCGGCATGTGTCCTTCTTCGTTCCTGTGTCTGTCCCTTCGGGGAAATGTCACGCTTTGAGTACCGGAGTCCTGTTAGCCCGCTACAGCCCGGTTTACCGGAGTCCTGCTAGCCCAGTGCTACAGCCCGGACCCACTTGCTGATGACCGACACGTTCGAAGCTGGGTCATGGATGCCTGTCCCTGTAAGTCTGTGCCACTTTGGGTTTACGACTAGTCATGTCAGCCCGGGCTCTTTATCATATGGATGCTAGCGACACTATCATATACATGAGCCAAAAGGCGCAAACGGTCCCGGGCAAAGGTAAGGCGACACCCGTGGGAATACCGTGCGTGAGGCCGCAAAGTGATATGAAGTGTTACCGGCTAGATCGATGTGACATCGAGTCGGGGTCTTGACAAAGGATGGCCTCGGTGTGAACCTGGGTGGCAGGGCGGTGTTGGGTACCCACACGCGGCGCTTCTGAGGACCAGCACCCGATGAGGAACCCATGTCACGTCCATGCTTGCGTGTTGCGTCATAGTCAGTCTGACCAGTTTCAGCACTGATGGCTTTGTTGACAAGTTTCGAAAAAGATGTGCACTCATGCAGACGGAGGTCGCGGCGAAGCTCAGGACTAAGGCCCTTACGGAACCTTGCTTGCTTCTTGGCGTCAGTAGACACTTCCTCAGTTGCATATCGGGCGAGATTACCAAACTCTCTGCTATAGGCATCCACAGAAAGTCGGCCTTGGGTGAAACTGCAAAATTCTTCACGTTTACGGTCCATGAGACCCTCCGGAATGTGATGTTCACGGAAAGCCTCGCTGAACTCAGCCCAAGTAGTGACATGGCCCGCTGGGCGCATAGCTCCATAATTCTCCCACCATAGACTGGCGGGGCCTTCAAGATGATATGCGGCAAAGGTGACCTTGTCAGCCTCCGCTACCAGCGCGGAACGCAGCTTGTGAGAGATACTGCGAAGCCAGTCATCAGTGTCGAGAGGCTCGACGGAGTGGTGGAACGTGGGTGGATGTAATTTGATAAAATCACTGAGTGACACCACGTTAGCCCTCTGATGGTGTGCTGTATTCTGTTCAATACGCTCCAACAAACGGTTTGTCTCCCGCTTGTTTCTCTCAGCTTCCATCATCACCTCAAAGTTCTGGAACCATTCTAACAACATAATGTGGTAGTAGAACTGAACTAGGCTTGTAACCATCAAACTTATAAGGTACTACTGATTAGTAACACGTGATCCTGATAGAGAGAACAGATCCTAATTCCTTAACCCCCGATGGAAGAATGGACTGACTCAGATCAGAAAGTCATAAGGTATAAGGAGTAAAAAGAGCCTTACGTTCCAACCCACAAACAATTCCCCTACATATAACTAAAGAATTTCTAGACTCAACATCGACCAGTTTGGCTTGGAGAACCTACAGGCAGTCCGGCTCTGATGCCAACGCTGTCAGGACCCCGACTCGATGTCACATCGATCTAGCCGGTAACACTTCATATCACTTTGCGGCCTCACGCACGGTATTCCCACGGGTGTCGCCTTACCTTTGCCCGGGACCGTTTGCGCCTTTTGGCTCACGTATATGATAGTGTCGCTAGCATCCATATGATAAAGAGCCCAGGCTGACATGACTAGTTGTAAACCCAAAGTGGCACAGACTTACAGGGACAGGCATCCATGACCCAGCTTCGAACATGTCGGTCATCAGCAAGTGGGTCCGGGCTGTAGCACTGGGCTAGCAGGACTCCGGTAAACCGGGCTGTAGCGGGCTAACAGGACTCCGGTACTCAAAGCGTGACATTTCCCCGAAGGGACAGACACAGGAACGAAGAAGGACACATGCCGGCCAGCCTAAGTGTTCCAGAGCAGTAGCAAGCTACCATGGCTCAGCGGTAACACTAGGAGACATTTCCCGGTAAGAGAGGCTACTAAAGATAAACAACTAGATAGTCAGATCCCACACATACCAAGCATTTCAATCATACACACAATATGCTCGATATGTGCAAATACAACGAAGCATCACAACATGACTCTATGACACAAATACTTTATTTAAGGCTCAGGGAGCCATACATATCATACACAAAGGTACGGATCTCACGACCCAACATACAAGTCATACAGTCATACAAGCCAACAGCGGAAGTACTTTGTCTGGGTACAGACAACTGGTAAAATAAAAGAGGCTTGGAAGCCTAACTATACTACGTGGTCCATCACAAGCTCAGGGTCACCACCTGGGTCTTTAGCCTACTCGTTGATGTCAACGTCTACATAGAACCCATCAGAAGGGGTTGCAGCGTCTTCTGTAAAAATGTAGATTATAGCAACATGAGTACAAAGGTACTCAGCAAGACTTACATCAGATCCTACATACATGCATAGTATCAAGAAGGGTCGGTGGAGTTATTGCAGCAAGCCAGCTTTGACTCTTGGCTAGACTATCCTATGATACTCCAACTTGAAATAGTTTTGCGCACACGAGTCCACTACTCACCACTTCAATACACTACCGAGGATCCACCTCCGTCTTCCTACGGAAGAGCCATCCTCGGCACTCACACTTATCTTGAGGCTTTTAGTAGTTTCCATTTACTTGTCTATGAACTGTATAGGCAACCAAGTAGTCCTTTACCGCGGACGCGGCTATTCGAATAGATTATGATAACCCTGCAGGGGTGTACTTCTTCATACATGTTTCCACCACTTAGCGTTTGCACACGACATGTGCTCGGCAGACTTCAAGCGAAAGCCGACGTGGGTGTAGACCACGACCTACCTAAACACTTAAGCCTCTAGTCCAGGTTTATCGCCTATTCAGGTTCCATCCGCAGGGAGTCCGGCCGAGGTTTCCCATACGGCCCCGAACGATGTGAACAGGGTTCCCGAGATACCTAACGGGTATTCGGTACACCATGCCACGTACCTACCGCATCACAGCCCACCCCTACGGTCAGCGCTGTCCACGGCCTCCAGTAGGCTACAAACACCAGAAACTACTTGCAACTCCTGGACAGAGAGCTAGGG
This sequence comes from Triticum aestivum, assembly GCF_018294505.1. Lineage (NCBI taxonomy): Eukaryota > Viridiplantae > Streptophyta > Magnoliopsida > Poales > Poaceae > Triticum > Triticum aestivum. The sequence continues at coordinate 104,659,043 of NC_057794.1, read as the reverse complement.
TGAATAAGAAGTCGAGCGGGGTCATATTTCAGGGCCCAATGCATGGTAGTAGCTGTATCTTAAATCACACATACAGATCTCAGTGCTTAAGGTCGGCTTCAATGAAACAACCCACCATGTACTCCTACATGGCCTCTCATCGATACCTTTACCAAATCGTGCACCACACCACTCTCATTATCGACATAATCATTTCACTCTAGCCCATCACCCAGATGAACCAGACCTGACACGACTCTAAGCATAGCAGGCATAGCAAGGTAGGAACAACACATACATATGGCTCAATCAACTCCTACACATGCTAGTGGGTTTCATCTAGTTACTGTGGCAATGACAGGTCATGCAGAGGAAATGGGTTCAACTACCGTAGCACACAGCAGTTTGAATCGCGTTGTCTTAATGCAGTAAAAGAGAGCAGGAGCGAGAACATGGGATTGTATCGATATGATCAAATGGTTGGTTGCTTGCCTGATGGTTCGATGCACGGATACGGTTCTTCGTTAGGGTAATCATCGTACTCCTCGGGAACAGATCCTGTCACAAAGGACATCGATATACAAGCATCACCAAACAATGTGCAACAATATGATGCATGCATGAAACATGGCAATATGAGTGTGTTGGGCTAATGCAACTAAAGCCAGAAGTGTTTGAACAAATTTGAATCAAGGATTCAAATTTCAAATTCAAATATGGCCTTTTAAAGTGCCTTTTCTTGTTCTGATTAAAACATCAACTTAACTTGTTTGATCATGCATGGAAATGGTACAGATGGATAGATTGGATTTTTCTGATCATTTTTCATATATAATTTGTCCAATTTGGAGTTACAGAATAAAAGTTATGAATTTTTGAAGTTTAATTAATATTCTGGAATTTCCTGATTTAATTTAAATCCAGAAATCCAATTACTGCGTCAGCCTGACGTCAGTGTGACGTCAGCAGGTCAACTGCGGCTGGCTGAAGTCAAACCTAACGTGTGGGGGCCACACGTCAGTGACAGGGGGGGTTAAACAGATTTAAATTAATTCTAATTACTAATTAGTGGCGCTGGGGCCCACTGTCAGTGTCAGGGGGGTTGACTAACAGTAGTTAGCGCTAACCTAACCATCTGGCTGACAGGGCCCACGCGTCAGTGACCCTGGGGGGTCAAACCCCAGGTCGGTCAAGTCAAACCCCACCGGCGACATGACGCCGGCGAGATCCGAGACGGCGGCGAGAGTGCTTTTTGCCATTCCGGCGACCAAATGGACGGCGGAAGGCATCTACGTGTTGCTGAGGTCAAGCCGCGTCTATTGGTGGTGGTGGTTGGGCTCGGGGTGGCCGGAGTTGACGGCGGCGAGCTCGGCTGCGGCGGTCGGAGTTCGGGTGCGGTCGGGATCAGTGTTGCAGGGGGTTTGGGGAGGCGTTGGTGCATTCTACGTGCTCCTGGTGATGTGTGGAGCACGATGGTGTGCTCGGTTGGGCGCTACGGCGACCGTGGCCACGACGGCGACATCGCCAGCGGCGTGGAGCTCTCGGTCGAGGTGGAGCTAGGGCCTAGAGGTCGGGAGAGACCAGGGAAGAAGGGGAAAACGCTCCGGGGGCTCACCGCGGTTGCAGTGGGCGTCGAAGCGGGCTCGGGGACGCGCCGGAGACGACGAATTTGACGGCGACGATGGTCGGAGTCCGAAGAGGGGAACGGCGACGTGGCGGCGATGCAGGGCTTCCGGGGAGCTGTGGAGCGGTGGGGAGGAAGAGGGAGTTGTGGCGGAGCTTCTGAGCTAGTCGGGGGAGCGAGGGGTGGTCGGAGACGACTGCTACGGCGAACGGTGGCGACGGTGGTGTTCGGCCGTGTGAGAGAGAGAGCGAGGGAGAGGAAGGAGAGAGCCGGGGAGAGTGAGAGAGAGCAGGGGGGATCGGGACGGGCTGCGGGCGTCGTCCACGCGGCCAGGAGGGCGTCGGCAAGCAGGAGGTGGCCGCGCGGCCGTGCGCGCGCGAGCACGCAGCAGCTTCGGGGCGAGGGGAGGAAGACGACGGGGAGCTACAGTGCTGGGCTGGGTCGGTTGCTGGCTGGGCCGGCCAGCTGGCTGAGCCGCACAGGTAAGTCTTCCCCTTTCTTTTCTGTTTTCTGTTTTATTTAATATATCTGCAACTTTGTTGAATTAAATAAAATACCTAGGCAACTTTAAAAATCACCAAACTATTCCTGGTCCATAGTTGGATTATTTCCAACATGAAACATTTTAGTTTGGAGATATTTGAGCATTTAAATATTTTATATTATTTTAAGTGCCCAAATTCAAATATCTATGATTTAATTCAAAAACCCTAGGATGGCCTAGGAAAATGTGCACCATTTTTGGCAGAGGTTCTGAACCAAGACAAAAATGATGGGCATTTTAGAAGGGCATTTCAGGTTCATTGACAAATTATTTTAGTAGCCCTAGTTGGTTTCAGAGGGGACTGGGGGTTCTGTCATCCCCATTTCAAGTTTCTGATGAATGAGTAAACATGATGCAACACTCTAATGCATGACTAGCTAGGGTGTGACAACTCACCCCCACTCAAAAGAATCTCGTCCCGAGATTTGGGTTCCTCCGGGAAGAAGGCGGGATACTCGAGTCGAAGACGATCCTCCCTTTCCCAAGTTGCTTCATCCTCAGAATGATGCGACCACTGAACCTTGAGAAACTTGATATTATGACGTCGCGTAGTACGTTCGGCTTGATCGAGGATACGGATGGGGTACTCTCGATATGTAAGATCATCTTGGAGATCAAGCGTTTCGTGGTCCACTTCACGGATAGGATCCGAGAAGCAACGCCTGAGTTGAGAAACGTGGAAGACATCGTGAACTCTGGAGAGATGCGGAGGTAGTTCCAACTGGTAGGCAACTCCTCCTCGTTTGGCAAGAATGCAAAAAGGTCCAATGTAACGAGGAGCCAATTTGCCTTTGATACCGAAACGATGGGTTCCCTTCAGAGGGGTGACCCGAAGATAAGCCTTCTCGTCAACCTCGAAAGTCATAGCCTTATGTTTTCGGTCATATTGACTCTTTTGACGGGATTGGGCTGTTTTCAACTTTTCACGAACGATACGAACTTGTTCTTCTGCTTCCTGAATCATATCCGGGCCTAAGAATTGTCTTTCCCCGGTCTCTGACCAGTTAAGGGGTGTTCGACATCGTCGTCCATAGAGAACTTCAAAAGGGGCTTTACCCAAGCTAGATTGATAGCTGTTGTTGTAAGCGAATTCGGCAAATGGAAGGCACTTCTCCCAGTCCATTCCGAAAGAGATAACAGAGGCTCGGAGCATGTCTTCTAGAATCTGATTGACGCGTTCCACTTGACCACTCGACTGAGGGTGGTAAGCGGTGCTAAAGGAGAGACGGGTTCCCATAGCATTTTGGAAACTTTCCCAAAATCGAGAGGTGAAAAGACTTCCTCGATCCGAGTTAATTTCCAAAGGAACACCATGGAGGGACACTATTCGGGAGATGTATAAGTCTGCCAGCTGGCTAGCGGTTATGCTCTCACGAACAGGTAAGAAATGAGCTACTTTGGAAAGACGATCGACCACGACGAATATAGCATTATTCCCTCTTTTGGTCCTGGGAAAACCGGTAATGAAATCCATACTAATTTTATCCCATTTCCATTCAGGGATAGCTAAGGGTTGAAGGGTGCCAGCAGGCCGTTGATGCTCTGCTTTTACACGACGGCAGACGTCGCAATTGGCAATATACTGAGCAATTTCTCTCTTCATCCTAGTCCACCAGAACCTCTGGCGTAGGTCCTGATACATCTTAGTACTACCGGGATGAATGGTGAGAGGAGATTCATGAGCCTCCTTAAGGATCAACTGCCGTAGATGCTGGTTCTTGGGAACCACTAGACGGTTCTCAAAGTACACAACACCATGGTCATTTGTGGAGAAACAACTAGCACCTCCGCTAGCAATGTTCTCTTTGATTTTAGATATTCCCTTATCTCGCTTTTGGGCAGCGATGATTTGATCCGTAAGAGTAGGTTTTGCTACCAAGGTGGAAAGAAAACCTTGGGGTACAATGTGAAGGTTAAGCTTCCGAAATTCATCATGGAGAAGCGGTTGACTTTGTTGTAACATCAGGTTGTTACAATAAGATTTACGACTTAACGCATCAGCCATGACGTTGGCTTTCCCTGGGGTATAGGTTATTCCTAAGTCGAAGTCTGTGATCAATTCAACCCAACGTCTTTGCCTGAGATTCAGATCCGGTTGGGTGAAGATGTACTTCAGGCTTTGGTGATCAGTGAATATTTCGCAACGATTACCGAGGAGGTAATGTCGCCAGGTCTTAAGTGCATAGACTACGGCTGCAAGCTCTAGATCATGAGTAGGATAATTTTCCTCATGTGGGTGCAATTGCCGTGAAGCGTAAGCAATTACGTGTCGATCTTGCATGAGAATGCAACCTAGTCCTTGTCGCGAGGCGTCGCAGTAGATAACGAAGTCCTTGGAGAAGTCTGGCGGTACCAGTACGGGAGCAGAAGTCAGGCGTCTTTTCAGTTCCTGAAAGCTGTGCTCACATTGTGGAGTCCATTCGAACTTCTTATCTTTCTTGAGGAGTTCGGTTAGAGGTTTAGCAACTTTGGAGAAGTTCTCGACAAAGCGACGGCAATAGCTCGCTAAGCCTAGAAAACTCCGAACTTGCTTGACCGATTCGGGTGGAGTCCAATCAAGGATGGCTTGAACTCGCTCAGGGTTAATAGCAATACCTTTACCAGATATTACATGACCCAGATAGGTCACTTCTGATAACCAGAATTCACATTTAGAAAATTTGGCATAAAGGCGATGCTCTCGAAGTTTCTTCAACACTAGCCTTAAATGTTCGGCATGTTCTTCCTCGTTCTTGGAGTAGATGAGTATATCATCGAGATAAACTACGACGAATTTGTCCAAATACTCCATGAAGATTGAGTTCATTAACCGAGAAAAGGTGGCTGGAGCGTTGGTTAAACCGAAGGACATGACGGTGTACTCGTATTGGCCATAACGAGTAACAAAGGCCGTTTTAGGAATGTCCCCGTTTCTGATTTTGATTTGATGGTATCCCAACCTCAAATCCATCTTGGAGAAGACTGAGGATCCAGCGAGCTGATCATACAGATCGTTGATCCTGGGAAGCGGGTATTTGTTCTTGATTGTGACCAAGTTGACAGGTCGGTAATCTACAACCATTCGGTCCGTACCATCCTTCTTCTTGACGAATAGGACGGGGCAAGCCCACGGAGATGAACTAGGGTGGATGAAACCCTTTTTCAAGGATTCATCGAGTTGTTTCTTAAGCTCGGCTAGTTCTAGGGGTGCCATCTTATAAGGTCTTCTAGCAATCGGAACGGTTCCGGGGATGAGGTCGATTACGAACTCAACATCCCTGTCAGGTGGAACACCTGGCAATTCCTCTGGAAAGACATCCGGGAAGTCACGGACTACCGGAACGTACTCAAGGTCTGGCAAGGGGCTGGCGTTAAGAGAATATAATTGTCGCTTGGCTATTCGGGTCAAGACATTGACTATCTTTCCCGAAGGATGGGTGAGTTGAACAGTCCTAGAGAAGCAATCAATTTTGGCTTGATAAGCTGACATCCAGTCCATACCCAAAATGACATTAATATCTGAAGATTTAAGGGCTATCAAAGATGCAAGGAAAACAAGTCTATCGACTTGGATTTCATTTCCATGGCTTACTCTAGAAGTTTGCCATTTGGATCCCGGAGTTTGAATTACCATAGAGGATGGCAAGTCACAGAATGCAACGTTATGCAAACGAGCATAATTTTCAGATATAAAAGAATGAGAGGCTCCTGTATCGAAAAGAACAGATGTCGGGTGGCAGTTAACAAGAAGCGTACCGAGAACGACGTTGGGGTCCTCTTGAGCTTCTTCGGCAGAGATACAGAAACTGCTTCTTTTATTCCATCGTCATACACACCATACAAGGTTTAGTACAAGACCAAACAAAGTACTATTACAGTGAGAAAAAGGATTACATCTCATCGGAGGCATTCCAAGCTCCTATACATTATTTTCTACATCTCCGGAAGAGTACAAACTAGGACATATCCCACGAGTCACGCGGAATGATAGACGACACAGCTAGTGCGAACTAGTGGTACTACCACTAACTCAGACCGATCCGTAGTAGTCCTCGTAGAAGTCGCCTCCATAGCCTGGAAGTTCAACATGATCATCCGGAAACAGACGGTCTCGCGGAGCTTGTGGACCATAGGGGCTAGGATGAGGTCGTGGACCAACAAACGGTGGCCTGCGGGGACCGCGAGGTGGGGTGATGCCTCCTACATCACGCCAAACCATCACGTCTGGCAGAGCAGATCTCACAGGATAGAGATCGCGCATATCTGAGAATCCAGCTTGCACCGCCGGTGCGAACCGATCAAAGTGGCCCAGTGGTCAGCACGGGTATTGAAGAGCTCTAACCTTAAGGCCCGATTTTCACGGTCCTTATCCTCGAGCATCTCAGCAGTGGTGCGAGTCCGTGAATCCTCCTGAGTGGAGTCAGCATAGATAGCCTGGAGATATCCTTGTGCTCCCGGAAGTGATCCTGGCATATACCGGAAATCAGAGTCCCGAAATAACCCAGATCTGACTCGCATGATGGTCATCATAGAGTAGGCGGCGTCCTGCACAGCCATCTCAATAGTAACCCCGAGTCCATAGGAACAGTGAAGAGGCTCGGTGGATCCAGGATAAGATGGAAATATCCTGACAGTGCAGAGATACTGGCTTTGATTAAAATCTCGGAATTGCTCTTCGACCGTGTACTCAGGATACCAGCGGTATCCAGCCTCAGTCATTACCCTGACCAACTTGGCAGTATGGCCGGGTACATCTAGGCATCGAGTCAGGCGAACCACTTGATTAAGGTCGCGAGTGGCCATCTGAAAGCACAATCATAATGCAAAGGCATTAGAATTTCTAGCAAAATTTCGGCAGCATAACAGCTGTAAATGCTTAAAAAGGATTTTGAGACATTTGACAAAGGATTTCGTGCACACTCAGCATCATCATATCAAAGTTCTGAAACCATGCTAGCAACATAATGTGGTAGTAGAACTGAACTAGCTTGTATCCATCAAACTTATAAGGTACTACTGATTAGAAACACGTGATCCTGATAGAGAGAATAGATCCTAATTCCTTAACCCCCGGTGGAAGAATGGACTGACTCAGATCAGAATGTCATAAGATATAAGGAGTAAAAAGAGCCTTACGTTCCATCCCACAAACAATTCCCCTACATATAACTAAAGAATTTCTAGACTCGACATCGACCAGTTTGGCTTGGAGAACCTACAGGCAGTCCGGCTCTGATGCCAACGCTGTCAGGACCCCGACTCGATGTCACATCGATCTAGCTGGTAACACCTCATATCACTTTGCGGCCTCACGCACGGTATCCCCACGGGTGTCGTCTTACCTTTTCCCGGGACCGTTTGCGCCTTTTGGCTCACGTATATGATAGTGTCGCTAGCATCCATATGATAAAGAGCCCGGGCTGACATGACTAGTCGTAAACCCAAAGTGGCACAGACTTACAGGGACAGGCATCCATGACCCAGCTTCGAACGTGTCGGTCATCAGCAAGTGGGTCCGGGCTGTAGCACTGGGCTAGCAGGACTCCGGTAAACCGGGCTGTAGCGGGCTAACAGGACTCCGGTACTCAAAGCGTGACATTTCCCCCAAGGGACAGACACAGGAACGAAGAAGGACACATGCCGGCCAGCCTAAGTGTTCCAGAGCAGTAGCAAGCTACCATGGCTCAGCGGTAACACTAGGAGACATTTCCCGGTAAGAGAGGCTACTAAAGATAAACAACTAGATAGTCAGATCCCACACATACCAAGCATTCCAATCATACACACAATATGCTCGATATGTGCAAATACAACGAAGCATCACAACATGACTCTATGACACAAGTACTTTATTTAAGGCTCAGGGAGCCATACATATCATACACACAGGTACGGGTCTCACGACCCAACATACAAATCATACAGTCATACAAGCCAACAGCGGAAGTACTTTGTCTGGGTACAGACAACTAGTAAAATAAAAGAGGCTTGGAAAGCCTAGCTATACTACGTGGTCCATCACAAGCTCAGGGTCACCACCTGGGTCTTTAGCCTACTCGTTGATGTCAACGTCTACATAGAACCCATCAGAAGGGGTTGCAGCGTCTTCTGTAAAAAATGTAGATTATAGCAACATGAGTACAAAGGTACTCAGCAAGACTTACATCAGATCCTACATACATGCATAGTATCAAGAAGGGTTGGTGGAGTTATTGCAGCAAGCCAGCTTTGACTCTTGGCTAGGCTATCCTACGATACTCCAACTTGAAATAGTTTTGCGCACACGAGTCCACTACTCACCACTTCAATACACTACCGAGGATCCACCTCCGTCTTCCTACGGAAAAGCCATCCTCGGCACTCACACTTATCTTGAGGCTTTTAGTAGTTTCCATTTACTTGTCTATGAACTGTATAGGCAACCAAGTAGTCCTTTACCGCGGACGCGGCTATTCGAATAGATTATGATAACCCTGCAGGGGTGTACTTCTTCATACATGTTTCCACCACTTAGCGTCTGCACACGACATGTGCTCGGCAGACTTCAAGCGAAAGCCGACGTGGGTGTAGACCACGACCTACCTAAACACTTAAGCCTCTAGTCCAGGTTTATCGCCTATTCAGGTTCCATCCGCAGGGAGTCCGGCCGAGGTTTCCCATACGGCCCCGAACGATGTGAACAGGGTTCCCGAGATACCTAACGGGTATTCGGTACACCGTGCCACGTACCTACTGCATCACAGCCCACCCCTACGGTCAGCGCTGTCCACGGCCTCCAGTAGGCTATAAACACCAGAAACTACTTGCAACTCCTGGACAGAGAGCTAGGGTGAATAAGAAGTCGAGCGGGGTCATATTTCAGGGCCCAATGCATGGTAGTAGCTGTATCTTAAATCACACATACAGATCTCAGTGCTTAAGGTCGGCTTCAATGAAACAACCCACCATGTACTCCTACATGGCCTCTCATCGATACCTTTACCAAATCGTGTTCACCACACCACTCTCATTACCGACATAATCATTTCACTCTAGCCCATCACCCAGATGAACCAGACCTGACACGACTCTAAGCATAGCAGGCATAGCAAGGTGGGAACAACACATACATATGGCTCAATCAACTCCTACACATGCTAGTGGGTTTCATCTAGTTACTGTGGCAATGACAGGTCATGCAGAGGAAATGGGTTCAACTACCGTAGCACACAGCAGTTTGAATCGCGTTGTCTTAATGCAGTAAAAGAGAGCAGGAGCGAGAACATGGGATTGTATCGATATGATCAAATGGTTGGTTGCTTGCCTGATGGTTCGATGCACGGATACGGTTCTTCGTTAGGGTAATCACGGTACTCCTCGGGAACAGATCCTGTCGCAAAGGACATCAATATACAAGCATCACCAAACAATGTGCAACAATATGATGCATGCATGAAACATGGCAATATGAGTGTGTTGGGCTAATGCAACTAAAGCCAGAAGTGTTTGAACAAATTTGAATCAAGGATTCAAATTTCAAATTCAAATATGGCCTTTTAAAGTGCCTTTTCTTGTTCTGATTAAAACATCAACTTAACTTGTTTGATCATGCATGGAAATGGTACAGATGGATAGATTGGATTTTTCTGATCATTTTTCATATATAATTTGTCCAATTTGGAGTTACAGAATAAAAGTTATGAATTTTTGAAGTTTAATTAATATTCTGGAATTTCCTGATTTAATTTAAATCCAGAAATCCAATTACTGCATCAGCCTGACGTCAGTGTGACGTCAGCAGGTCAACTGCGGCTGGCTGAAGTCAAACCTGACGTGTGGGGGCCACACGTCAGTGACAGGGGGGGTTAAACAAATTTAAATTAATTCTAATTACTAATTAGTGGCGCTGGGGCCCACTGTCAGTGTCAGGGGGGTTGACTAACAGTAGTTAGCGCTAACCTAACCATCTGGCTGACAGGGCCCACGCGTCAGTGACCCTGGGGGGTCAAACCCCAGGTCGGTCAAGTCAAACCCCACCGGCGACATGACGCCGGCGAGATCCGAGACGGCGGCGAGAGTGCTTTTTGCCATTCCGGCGACCAAATGGACGGCGGAAGGCATCTACGTGTTGCTGAGGTCAAGCCGCGTCTATTGGTGGTGGTGGTTGGGCTCGGGGTGGCCGGAGTTGACGGCGGCGAGCTCGGCTGCGGCGGCCGGAGTTCGGGTGCGGTCGGGATCAGTGTTGCAGGGGGTTTGGGGAGGCGTTGGTGCGTTCTACGTGCTCCTGGTGATGTGTGGAGCACGATGGTGTGCTCGGTTGGGCGCTACGGCGACCGTGGCCACGACGGCGACATCGCCGGCGGCGTGGAGCTCTCGGTCGAGGTGGAGCTAGGGCCTAGAGGTCGGGAGAGACCAGGGAAGAAGGGGAAAACGCTCCGGGGGCTCACCGCGGTTGCAGTGGGCGTCGAAGCGGGCTCGGGGACGCGCCGGAGACGACGAATTTGACGGCGACGGTGGTCGGAGTCCGAAGAGGGGAACGGCGACGTGGCGGCGATGCAGGGCTTCCGGGGAGCTGTGGAGCGGTGGGGAGGAAGAGGGAGTTGTGGCGGAGCTTCTGAGCTAGTCGGGGGAGCGAGGGGTGGTCGGAGACGACTGCTACGGCGAACGGTGGCGACGGTGGTGTTCGGCCGTGTGAGAGAGAGAGCGAGGGAGAGGAAGGAGAGAGCCGGGGAGAGTGAGAGAGAGCAGGGGGGATCGGGACGGGCTGCGGGCGTCGTCCACGCGGCCAGGAGGGCGTCGGCAAGCAGGAGGTGGCCGCGCGGCCGTGCGCGCGCGAGCACGCAGCAGCTTCGGGGCGAGGGGAGGAAGACGACGGGGAGCTACAGTGCTGGGCTGGGTCGGTTGCTGGCTGGGCCGGCCAGCTGGCTGGGCCGCACAGGTAAGTCTTCCCCTTTCTTTTCTGTTTTCTGTTTTATTTAATATATCTGCAACTTTGTTGAATTAAATAAAATACCTAGGCAACTTTAAAAATCACCAAACTATTCCTGGTCCATAGTTGGATTATTTCCAACATGAAACATTTTAGTTTGGAGATATTTGAGCATTTAAATATTTTATATTATCTTAAGTGCCCAAATTCAAATATCTATGATTTAATTCAAAAACCCTAGGATGGCCTAGGAAAATGTGCACCATTTTTGGCAGAGGTTCTGAACTAAGACAAAAATGATGGGCATTTTAGAAGGGCATTTCAGGTTCATTGAAAAATTATTTTAGTAGCCCTAGTTGGTTTCAGAGGGGACTGGGGGTTCTGTCATCCCCATTTCAAGTTTCTGATGAATGAGTAAACATGATGCAACACTCTAATGCATGACTAGCTAGGGTGTGACAAGATTTTTGGGTTTGCACTGTATATACAGCAAACCGATTAGGTTTAGGGGTAAAAGGTCCCTCCGATCTTAATCGGACGGTCCCGGATAAATAGGCTAGGGAGATCAAATAATAAAACGGAGATGTTTTGTAGACGTTTGGGGATGATCCGGACACAACGGTGACGACTGTCCGGGTCGGGTCCGGGACAGCTTTCGGACGCGCGCGAGGAGGGCCGCGGGCTGACGAGAGAGGTTAGGTTGGGTCTGGCGGATTGTGAAGAGCGGGTTGGTCTGAGAGAAGAGGGGAGAGATGCAGCCCGACACGGTTTCCGGAGACCGAAAACGTCCGACGTTAGACCGACTATATTGCCGCTATAGATAACGGTTGGGCTATCAAACAAACTCTGAATGCGATGAAACTTGACACGCGGTCTATCTACACTATAATAAGACCACACGCCAACTTTCATCCCATTCCGAGAACATTTTCCAGTCACTTATAAAATACTATTTCGGACATGCCGCGGGCGCGTGCAAGTGTGTCTGGGCTCAGAACAGACAACGGAAGGAACGGGGAGACCGGGACGGATGCAAGTTTCGAAACCATGATGATGCAATGCACATGATGACATGACAAGATGCAACACGCAAGCAAAAGACAAGGCAACAACAGCGAATAACTGGACGACACCTGGCACATCGGTCTCGGGGCGTCACATACCTGCACAAACAAACGAGAACCTCGCAACAAACGCGATAAAGGGGTTGTCAATCCCTTCATGGTCACTTACGAAAGTGAGATCTCACAGAGATAATATGATAAATATTTTTGGTATTTTTGTGGTATAGATTGGAAAAATAAAGATTGCAAAATAAATAGTAAACTAGAATTGTAGATTGGAAACTTATATGATGTAAAGTAGACCCGGGGGCCATAGGTTTCACTAGTGGCTTCTCTCAAGATAGCATGTATTACGGTGGGTGAACAAATTACTGCCGAGCAATTGATAGAAAAGCGCATAGTTATGGTGATATCTAAGGCAATGATCATGAATATAGGCATCACGTCCGTGTCAAGTAGACCAAAACGATTCTGCATCTACTACTATTACTCCACACATCGACCGCTATCCAGCATGCATCTAGAGTATTAAGTTCATAAGAACGGAGTAACGCATTAGGCAAGATGACATGATGTAGAGGGATAAACGTAAGCAATATGATATAAACCCCATCTTTTTATCCTCGATGGAAACAATACAATACGTGCCTTGTTGCCCCTGCAGTCACTGGGAAAGGACACCGCAAGATTGAACCCAAAGCTAAGCACTTATCCCATTGCAAGAAAGATCAATCTAGTAGGCCAAACTAAACTGATAATTCGAAGAGACTTGCAAAGATATCAAATCATGCATGTAAGAATTCAGAGAAGAATCAAATAATATTCATAGATAATCAAGTTCATAAACACACAATTCATCGGATCTCGGCGAACACACCGCAAAAAGAGTTACATCAAATAGATCTCCAAGAAGATCGAGAAGAACTTTGTATTGAGATCCAAAGAGAGAGAATAAGCCATCTAGCTAATAACTATGGACCCGAAGGTCTGTGGTAAACTACTCACACATCATCAGAGAGGCTATGGTGTTGATGTAAAAGCCCTCCGTTATCGAATCCCCTTCCGGCAGATCACTGGAAAAGGCCCCAAGATGGGATCTGACGAGTATAGAAGGTTGCGGCGGTGGAAAAGGTGTTTTGTTGCTCTCCTCGAAGGTTTCAGGGCATAAGAGTATATATAGGCGAAAGAAGTAGGTTAGTGGAGCTGAGAGGGGCCCACGAGGGTGGGGGCGCGCCCTCCTACCTCGTGACCGCCTCACTGCTTCCTTGACGTTCACTCCAAGTCTCCGGGATCATGTTTGTTCCAAAAAAGATCCTCGCGAAGGTTTCATTCCGTTTGGATTCCGTTTGATATTCCTTTTCTGTGAAACACTGAAATAGGCAAAAAAATAGCAATTTGCACTGGCTTTTCAGTTAATAGGTTAGTCCCAAAAATAATGTAAAAAGGTATATTAAAGCCCATTAAACATCCAAAATAGATAATATAATAGCATGGAACAATAAAAAATTATAGATACATTGGAGACGTATCAAGCATCCCCAAGCTTAATTCCTGCTCGTCCTCAAGTAGGTAAATGATAAAAACATAATTTTTGATGTGGAATGCTCCCTAACTTAATTTTCAATGTAATTCTCTTTATTGTGGCATGAATGTTCAGATCCAAAAGATTCAAGATAAAAGTTTAATATTGACATAAAAATAGTAATACTTCAAGCATGCTAACCAAGCAATTATGTCTTATCAAAATAACATAGCCAAAGAAAGCTTATCCCTACAAAATCATATAGTTTGGCCATGCTTCATTTTCGTCACACAAAACGCTACCCTCATGCATAACCCCGATGACAAGCCGAGCAATTGGTTCATACTTTTTAACACGCTTCAGCCTTTTCAACCCTTACACAATACATGAGCGCAAGCCATGGATATAGCACTATAGGTGGAATAGTATATGATGATGGGGGTTATGTGAGAAGACAAAAAAAGAGAAAGTCTCACATTGATGCGGCTAATCAATGGGCTATGGAGATGCCCATCAATTGATGTCAATGCGAGGAGTAGGGATTACCATGCAACGGATGCAGTAGAGCTATAAGTGTATGAAAGCTCATCAAAAGAAACTAAGTGGGTGTGCATCCAACTTGCTTGCTCACGAAGACCTAGGGCATTTTGAGGAAGCCCATCATTGGAATATACAAGCCAAGTTCTATAATGAAAAATTCCCACTAGTATATGCAAGTGACAAAATAAGAATCTATCTATCATGAAGACCATGGTGCTATTCCGAAGCACAAGTATGGAAAAAGGATAGTAACATTGTCCCTTCTCTCTTTCTCTCTATTTTTTTGTTTTGGCTTCTTTGGCCTCTTTTTTTATTTGGGCTTCTTTGGCCTCTCCTTTTTTATTTCCTCACATGGGACAATGCTCTAATAATGATGATCATCACACTTTTATTTACTCATAACTCAATGTTACAACTCGATACGAGAACAAAAATATGACTCTATGTGAATGCCTCCGGCGGTGTACCGGCATATGCGATGAATCAAGAGCGACATGTATGAAAGAATTATGAAAGTGGCTTTGCCACAAATACAATGTCAACTACATGATCATGCAAAGCAATATGGCAATGGTGGAGCGTGTCATAATAAACGGAATGGTGGAAAGTTGCATGGCAATATATCTCGGAATGGCGATGGAAATGCCATAATAGGTAGGTATGGTGGCTATTTTGAGGAAGATATAAGGAAGCTTATGTGTGGTAGAGCGTATCGTATCACAGGGTTTGGATGCACCGGCGAAATTTGCACCAACTCTCAAGGTGAGAAAGGGCAATGCACGGTACCGAAGAGGCTAGCAGATTGCGGAAAGGCAAGAGTGCGTATGATCCATGGACTCACATTAGTCATAAAGAACTCATATACTTATTGCAAAAGTTTATTAGCCCTCAAAGCAAAGTACCACTCCCTCCGTCCCATAATATAAGAACATTTTTGACACTAGTGTAGTGTTAAAAATGTTCTTATATTTTAGGACAGAGGGAGTACTACGCATGCTGCTAGAGGGATAGATTGGCAGGAAAAGACCATCGCTCGTCCCCGACCGCCACTCATAAGGAAAGCACTCAAAGAACACCCCATGCTTCAAATTTGTCACACAATGTTTACCATACGTGCATGCTACGGGACTTGCCAACTCTAACACAAGTATTTATCAATTTCACAATTGCCCAACTAGCATGACTCTAACATTACCACCTTTATATTTCAAAACATCTATCAAGAATCATAGTATTCAATGCACTCTATATGAAAGTTTTTATCATACCCATCTTGAATGCCTATCATATTAGGACTAGTTTTATAGCCAAAGAAAATTACCGTGCTATTCTGAAAGACTCTCAAAATAATATAAGTGTCAATAATTTCTACAAAATAAATCCACCACCGTGCCCTAAAAAAATATAAGTGAAGTACTATAGAAAAATTATCTAGCTCAAAAGATATAAGTGAAGCACATAGAGTATTCTAATAAATTCGGATTCATGTGTGTCTCTCCAAAAAGGTGTGTATAGAAAGGATGATTGTGGTAAACTAAAAATCAAGGACTCAAATCATACAAGACGCTCCAAGCAAAACACATATCATGTGGTGAATAAAAATATAGCCTCAAGTAAAGTTACCGATAGACGAAGACGAAAGAGGGGATGCCTTCCGGGGCATCCCCAAGCTTAGGCATTTCGTTGTCCTTATATTTTACCTTGCGGTGCCTTGGGCATCCCCAAGCTTAGGCTCTTGCCACTCCTTGTTCCAAAATCCATCAAATCTTTACCCAAAAACTTGAAAACTTCATAACACAAAACTCAACAGAAAATCTCATGAGCTCCGTTAGTATAAGAAAACAAATCACCACTTAAGGTACTGTAATGAACTCACTCTTTATTTATATTGGTGTTAAACCTACTTTATTCCAACTTCTCTATGGTTCATACCCCTCGATACTAGCCATAGATTCATCAAAATAAGCAAACAACACACGAAAAACAGAATCTGTCAAAAACAGAACAGTCTGTAGTAATCTGTAGGTTTCGAATACTTATGTAACTTCAAAAATTCTACCAAATTAGGAAGACATAAATAATTTGTATATTAATATACTTCAGTTGGAATCAGTATTTTATCGCTCTCTGGTTAAAAATGAGAACTATTCTCGTCAGCGCATACTTTCTGTTTTTTCAGCAAGATCAAATAACAATCATGCAAGAAGATCCTAAAGGCTTTACTTGGCACAAATACTAATTAAAACATAAAAAACACAATCATAACAGAGGATAGATGATTTATTTATAACTAAACATGAACAAAAATCAAGGAAAAAAATAAAATTGGGTTGCCTCTCAACAAGCGCTATCGTTTAACGCCCCTAGCTAGGCATAAAAAACAAGAATAGATCTAGGTATTGTCATCTTTGGTATGCAATCCATAAGTGGCTCTCATAATAGATTCATAAGCTAATTTAATTTTATTCCTAGTAAAGTGTTCCATGCCTTTCCTTAAAGGAAATTGGAATCTAATATTTCCTTCTTTCATATCAATAATTGCACCAATCGTTCTAAGGAAAGGTCTTCCAAGAATAATAGGACAAGTAGGATTGCAATCTATATCAAGAACAATAAAATCTACGGGCACATAATTCCTATTTGCAAGAATAAGAACATCATTAATTCTTCCCATAGGTTTCTTAATGGTGGAATCCGCAAGATGCAAATTTAAAGAACAATCATCAAATTCACGGAAACCTAGCACATCACACAAAGTTTTTGGAATCGTGGAAACACCTAAATAACATAAAGCATAGCATTCATGATCTTTAATCTTAATTTTAATAGTAGGTTCCCACTCATCATAAAGTTTTCTAGGGATAGAAACTTCTAAATCAAGTTTTTCTTCATAAGATTGCATTAAAGCATCAACGATATGTTTAGTGAAAGCTTTGTTTTGATCATAAGCATGAGGAGAATTTAGCATGATTGCAAAAAGGAAATACAATCTATCTAAGAGAAATTATCATAATTAAATTCCTTGAAATCCAAAATAGCGGGTTCATTGCTATGTAAAGTTTTGACCTCTTCAATCCCACTTTTATTAATTTTTGCATCAAGATCTAAAAACTTTGAATCATTGGAACGCCTTCTAACTAAAGTTGACTCATCTCCAGTCTCATCTTTAGATTCATATTGGCAAACAAATAATTAATAGGAGACACACCAATCACTTATAGATCCTCATCATTATTATCATGAGAACTAGAAGAACACGCTTTTACAAAGCAATCTTTCTTAGCACGCATCCTAGCGGTTCTTTCTTTGATCTCATCAATGGAAATTCTCATGGCTTTGAGAGACTCATTGATATCATGCTTAGGTGGAATAGATCTAAGTTTCAAAGAATCAACATCAAGGGAAATTCTACCCACGTCCCTAGACAACTCATCAAACTTAAGCAATTTATCTTCGATCATAGCATTAAAATTCTTTTGCAAATTCATAAATTCTTTAACACTAGTCTCAAAATCAGAGGGCATCTTATTAAAATTTACATAAGAGTTTTTATAGGAATTACCATAATTATTAGAGGAATTACTCGGGAGCGGCCCAGAATTAAAGTTTCCTCTATACGCGTTGTTACCAAAATTGTTCCTACCAACAAAATTCGCATCCATAGATTCATTATTATTCTCAATCAAAGTAGACAAAGGCGTATCATTAGGATCAGAAGAAACACTCTTATTAGCAAACAACTTAATAAGTTCATCCATCTTTCCACTCAAAACATTAATCTCTTCTATCGCATGAACCTTTTTACTAGTAGATCTTTTGGTGTGCCATTAAGAATAATTAACCATAATATTATCTAGGAGTTTAGTAGCTTCTCCTAAAGTGGTTTCCATAATAGTGCCTCCCACCGTCGAACCTAAAAGATTTCGAGAAGCAAAATTCTTTGGCCTCTCCCAAGCTTGTGCAACATGCTCATGATCAAGTTGCTTAATATTCATAATATCGTTTCTAAGAGAGATGATCTTAGCGGGAGGAAAATACTTAGAGATAAAAGCATCTTTGCACTTATTCCATGAATCAATACTATTTTTAGGCAAAGAAGAGAACCAAGTTTTAGCACGATCCCTAAGCAAAAACGGAAATAGCGTCAATTCAACAATATCATTATCCATATCTTTCTTCTTTTGCATGTCACATAAATCAACAAAGCTGTTTAGATGGGTAGCGGCATCTTCACTAGGAAGGCCAGCGAATTGATCTTTCATGACAAGATTCAGCACAACAGTATTAATTTCACAAGATTCAACATCGGTAAGAGGAGCAAACAGAGTGCTAATAAAATCATTGTTGTTGGTATTAGTAAAGTCACACAATTTACACTACAAAAAAATACACTTCCATGATGATACGTGTTTGTCATAGTAGGTCGCGTTTTTTGTCATGCATGTACATCCATGACGATTTTATGACAGAATCAAGATAGTCATACCTGTGCTGTCGTAGAAGTGTTACATGACATTACCAAAATTATCATCACGGAAGTGTCCACTTCCATGACGATAAATCGCGCGTCACAGAAGTGCTTTCGTCAAGGGTGACCGACACGTGGCATCCACCATAACGGAACGCCGTTAAGCTATCGGGTCGGATTTTGGATCTGATAACCCGTTAACAGCCCTGACCAATGGGAAATTTCCATGTGTAAAATTCTGATTGGCCGAAGGGAACACCTGTCAGCTCGTCAGTGGGCCAGATGTCGCCCGTCCATTGGAGGAGACATGCCTATGATACGTTGACACGTGGTTGGGCCCAACAAAGGCCCATATAGGTTAAAAAGGCCGACCTAGTCAAACGCCCGTAGAACTTAATCAGGTACTAGTGGGCCAGCCCAATAATGGCCCGAAGCCAAATCTAGCCCGTTAATTGTTCGCCCAATATTTGGGCCCATTTACGTCCCGAAGCCAGATCTGGCCCATTAATTGTTCGCCCAATATTTGGGCCCATTTGCGGCCCGAAGCCAGATATGTCCCGTTAATTGTTCGCCGAATATTTGGGCCCAACTACAGCCTAGTGACTTTTGGCCTGTTAGAGGCCTGATGTAGACATGGGCCCATTTCAGCCCGGTGTGACTTTCAGCCTGGGAATGGCCTATGCTACCCATGGGCCATATATGGTCCGACGGGACATCGGGCCCACTAATGGCCCATGCTAAAGGCGGCAACAGTTAAACACAACGTGACTTTGGGCCTGTTAAAGGCCTATCATGTAATTCGGTCCGTTGATGCATGTGCTAAGCTTTCGGCCTCTTAAAGGCCCATGATATCAGTGGGCCAACTAAGGCCCGAGATATGTTTCGGCCTGGTAATGGCCCGTGAGCTAACTGGGCCCAAAACGGCCCAGTCTACATTTCGGCCTGCTGAAGGCCCGTCGACGACTAGTGAAAATTGAGGCCCAACATGCATTTTGGCCTGCTAAAGGCCCGTGGTTTCATCTCGGCCGTAACGGGCCAGTACAATATTCAGCCTGTTAATGGCCCAACGCTACCTGGGCCAAACTAAGCGCTGGGTCGACAAAAGGCCCAACTAAAATATAGGCCGGTGTAAGTTTTGGCCTGGCGCAATGTGTGAAGGCCCCAATCATTCGGGCCCAAGAAAGATGCAGGCCGGCCCAATTGTGGCCCGCTAAAAACTTGGCCCGTTAGAGTCGAATGTTTCGGTCCGGTCGACTACATCTGATTTTTTTTAGATAGCGAATGATGGCAGTAACTAGTAGGAATTAAGAACAAACCTACTCTATACAATAAAGAAATTACGGCATAATAACTAAGAATAAACATACACTATAGAATAAAGGATTTAAGGTATATTACATCCACTGGGCATCGAAGTTCGCCACCAGTGATCATAAAGTGCAAGGAAGAAGCAGATTACAAAAATTGGGCACCATTGCAGCATAACAAAATAATACTGAACCGAGACCACTTCCAAGACAGTTCAAGAAAGGTTAGCCTTGCGGGGGAACTGCTGCGCAAGCTGCTGAGCAAGGCTGTGAGACCGGCCTAGCATGTCGGTCATAGCTTCCATGTGTAGTTGTTTAGCGATGAGGTTCTCATTGGTGTTCTCCGCAATCTTTCTTAGAGATAGGACTTGAAGTCGAAGTTGAGTTGCAGAATGCCTTTCTGCTAAAACGTGGGACTGAAGAAGTCGAACTGATTCAGACAACGAATTCTGTGAGCTTGTCTGACTGTTAGTCTCAAGTAACTTGAACACAGCATCAAGACAAGACTTTGGGGTTGTCTCGCTATCTTCAAGATGTTTTGCCTTCTTTGCTGCAATATATGTTGGGTTTGTCTCACAGCCTTCAGCAGACTTGTGCATGCCATCAGGCATATCACCCTGAAACAAAGCAGAGAGATGGCAGGTTTTGCACGTGTATAAACAAAGATGATAACTGTTCTGTCAATTCTATCCAATTTCAAATTAGAAAATAAAGAGTAAGTTCAAAATATCAATAGCATAATTTGGCATTGTTCATAATGCGGGGAGCTTAACCACACTACTGGATTACCATGTCAACATAACAAGCATAGATGAAGGGTAAAGAAAATCATTGTATCTATTTTGGATAATGTGCATGGCATGTTGTTCATATCATCAGCCACATCAGTAAGATAAAACAGGAGATGACAAGGTGCAAACGTGGGCTGCTTGACCACACATTGGATTATAGATCCACAAAAACAAGCATACATATAGGGAGTATTAAATAATGTGCATGGTATAAATAAGGAATTTGGTTTTACAAGTAAAACTTAGAACTTACGGTTCTTACGAACATGCATTTTGGTAGAAACAGCAAACTAAACAGCAGTAAACGATAGGGAGTATGAGCAAATTAAACAGCAGTTGAGGATAACGGCTTTAGAAGGACTGACTTACATTAATAGTTAACACCGGCTTTATAATGCCCTTCTCCATGTCAAAGGAAGGATAACTCAAGAATTTCAGCACGGAATCTTCTTCATAAGCATTGCCTGTACTCTACATTTTGTAGAGAGTAATTATAGATATGATAATACTGGAAGGGATAGAGGATAATGAAGATAAGATGCAGAATGCTACAAAATGAACCAACCCCTCTTCCCATAATACAAGAGTGTTTTGAACACTGGTGTACTGTACAAAACGTTCTTATATGGGACGGAGGGAGTAGCTGTTAATGTAAGTACAGTGATAGACCACGTTCAGTCCTTACAAGAGGACTGCAGAGCTAAACCTCTTCAAAAGCATTGGGTTGATTCTAAATTTATGTAAGAGTCCATACAGATCTTATAATGTCCACCAAATGGACGATTACGAGGCTAACATGTGCAGTGATGCTACATAATCAAACAACTATGAAAGTAAGTATGGTCATACAGGGCAAGAGGTACTCACAAGAGCAATGCAGTGTGCAGCATAGTTGCGAGATTCTGTGGTCCCTTGAGAACGAATGTTCTTCTGCTAACATTTTTCGTACAAGTGAGACATTAAGGCAATGCAGAAATGTAGTTCAAATTGTGATGTGATATCATAGACAGTACCTTACGCTGAAGCCGAGACCAATGTGTAACAAGATTATTCCAGTCACCGTTGGATAAATGTAGCACCGAAGACTTTACAGAAATTTCATTCAGAGGCTTTCCATCGAAGTGCGCTTGCCTCAGGTAGGAACGATACTTCATCAACGAGTGCTTGAAAAGCGCAACCAACCCTTGCTCGTCATCACAATCTAGTTTGCTCCTCGCCTATTTAAAAGAATGAAATCTTGTGTCTTCTGTCAGCAGAAACATATGCAGTAATGACCATGAATAACATTAGTACATTACTTATGCGTAAGTTGCCGAGGAAGACTGGAAATTGTTTTGTGTCTGCGGTATAATCTTTCCATGAAGGAAAGATGCACACAAAGTTCCTGACGACAACATAAGCTTCGTCTTCTCAACTGGGAAGAAATGGAATAGGGGTCCTATTTGCTACAATTGGGGCTCTCTCTGGTTCGAAAAGGGATTTGGCAACTGGATTTGGTGTACTCTTTGCTGGAATGGGGGTTTTGCGTCGTACAGCTGGTGCTATGTCAACTGGCATAATCATACTGTTTGCTACAGTTGGGGTCTGCAGAGTTGGGGCATCAGAAATGACCAGTGTAGTAGGGCTAGAGTCTGCTAGAGTTGGGGTATTTTGTGGCTCAGGTGATATTGCAACTACACCTAATGGGCTATTTGATTTATCAGGTGCCACTACCTTTTCCAAATACTTTGCTTGTGCTCCTCCACGATCAGCAATCGCCCTCTTCCTTTTGAACGTCTAATACACAAGAACAACATTTGAATGGATAAATATGGTATGATGACAGATGGGATATGTACTGAAAATGGATAGGCATGGCGTATTCACATACACGATGTGTAAACTAAGCTAATGGCAGTTCAACAAAGTAGAAGCAATGCAAAACATCAGTTGCAAGATATGTGCGAGCAATGTAACCTTGGAAAGTTAGAGCAAGTACCTTGATGGGTGAATAAGATAGGGCATCTTCCTGTGACTCCTCCACTAGGGAGCTACATTGACTTAGGTCTCCCTCTAGCTCAGAATCACTATTAGGATCATATGTTGAGCATGAATCTATAGGTGGAGAGCATTTGCATTGCATTGCATCCAGACTTGATTTCAGTCCCTTAATGCCAAGTTTGACAGCCATGGCATTGTTCTGCTTTATTCTTTTCATGCGCGCAAGCTCATAATCATTATGATGCTGTTCAGAATATTAGATTCATGAAAACATAAAAAGTAGTCAGATTATCTATGGAATGCATTGCGGATTCAACTCAGAGAGTGTCTCCCTATAAACCCCTGCATATGCAAAGTTCACCTCCCCAACCGTGCTGACCAGACCACATACAGAAATACAAACCCCTTATGTCTCTATAACAGGCAGGCACACATTTCAAAACTGAAGTAGGAACATTAGAATCATATGAAATTCGTATTTTAACAAATACACTAAGCAATTATGAGTGGCGTAATGTTTAGCTTCAAGGGTGGAGTGTTGGTAGTGCGACACAAAGCAAGTAGGCAGATTGTATTCCATGTAAAAGATCAAAACCTATGTAAAAGCTGGAAATGACACTTTCTTTCTATACAATGCAGTGTTCGTTACCCACACATGATTGAAGAGATCACATAGAGAAATACTATTCACTCATGTCTACGGTTCCAGTATTTAGAAACTGGGTGGTCCACCCTAAAAGAATATTGACAACAAATATGACAAGGCAAGCATAGATGTAGTGAATCAATCATTTGCTTGTGAGCTTACTAGGACAAGTATGCAGAATTGTAACTGCAGTAAGAGACCATCCAAAATCTGAATGAAGAAGTGTGTCTAGCATGTTTGCAACTAATCGTTGTGAATAATTGGATATTATATCGAATGAGTAAGAAAGACAAGTAAAATTGTCAACAAACCTGGCTTGCAGTAGTAATCTGGGTCAATGTCACTACGACCAACAATCCAAAATGACTAGTTTCTGTTCCGAGGGCCAGAATTTCGAAAACCATGTGAACTTTAGAGGTACTAAAGATTACCGAAATGCATGTGAACCATTAAGTGTAGGTAGCACTGAGCACACAACAAACCCTAATGACAGTACTGCCTAATGAGTAATGAATCAATTAGAAAATGGGTGATGAGGAGTGGCTGCTGAGTGTTGAGAACGTATCTTAGGATAAATCGGGTTGGCTTGGTGGGTGTTGCACGCCTGAGCCCTGAACGGACTGAGAAGGTGGGCATGGCAGCGCGCCCGGGCAGCGGTGACGCTATTGGGTGAGCGGCTCCTGGCCTCCTGTTATTCTGGCGTCTCCTCCTAGAGTCATGCCATCCGAGGATGGCAAGTCGCCGGCGAGGCAGGCGGCCGGGGGCGAGTAGAGATCAGAAGCGCGCAGCAAAACAGAGGGGAATCGGGGCCTGGGACGACCCAAAATCCCAGGGTGGGCCGGCTCACCGTGGGCACCCTGTAGAGATACACACCCGAGCGGCAAACATGCATTTTCAAAACTAATTTAGGAACATTTAGCTGACCCATTAAACAACTCTGTTTTAATACTATCATATTCGTATTTGAACAACTAAGCTTGTTTAGCTTGATGGGTGGAGCAGTGTTATTATAACACGAAGCACGTATTCTGATCGTATAGTGATCATAAAAGGGGGAAACTCTAAGCATATTTTTTAGCAAAGGAGGGTTTCCCCTCCAATTTCTATTAAAGAAACCACCACGGAACCAACATGATCAATTAAACCCTAAGCGTGATCAATTAAACTGTATTATGGCTGTGCCATGGAAGATTTGAAGCTGCAAACCAGACAAATAATATTTAGCATCCATTGTTTGCTTCGAACTAAGAACTAAATTCTAAGAGCTGAAAAGAAAGTAGAGTAACCAATTTAAGATCTATTTTCTGGTTGAGATCAAAAAGTTGAGGAGATATGAAGTACCACCTCTCTTGCGGTGCCGTGTAGGCATCGGGGGTGCGATGGTAGACGGGTGCATCGTGGGATAAGTCCCGTTGCGGTGGAAGAGAAGGTCGTGTGAGCGGCCCCAGCAAAGAGGACGACGGCGCCGATGAAGCGAGAGGATGCGATGCAAGGCTATTGGTCCGTCGCCGTGGATGAGAAACGTCCATCTCCAGCAGTGGACGACATGGTCTTGGTAGGCGCTCCAGCATGGTGGAGGACGGTGGCGATGGATGTGGTGGAGGACGACGGCGATGGATGGGGTGGCGGATGGAGGCTGGTGTGGGGATGGGGTGTTCTAGCGCGGATGGTGTATGAATGGGAAAATGGAGCGAGAGGTACGGGGAACCATGTTTTTGGGACTGGCCTGTCTAAAATATGGGAAAGTTACGAACTTAGCCCCTGTTTAAAATTTGGACGTCTCGTCGGTTGGGGATAGGACGGTAATCTCGCATCTCGCCAATATTTGCCGAGAGCGATTTCGGGCGAGGAGAGGGTGGTTGGCGCCCATGGTTGGCGCCCACGGTGTATGAACGGGGCTGATAGGTAGGGCGGTTGTGTCACGTCTGAGTGAAGTTACAAACCTGCCCCTATTGAAAATATCTGCCTACATCGATTTTGGCCGAGTCGAGTTTGTTTTGCCGCCCACCGTGTATGAATGGGGAATGGAGGGAGAAACATAGGTCTTTCGGACGAGCTTGAATCAAATGAGTTTTGCCGCCCATGTTTGATGCCCACCGTGTCGGAATGGGCTCAGAGGCGGTCGTGTCACGTCTAATTGAAGTTACTAACCTACCCCTATTTAGAGCAGTGGAAATCGGGCCAATGGATTGTAAGTGTAATGGGTAGACAATAATTTCCATCTCCCAAACACTTGGCTTCGGGAAGCCAACGTGGGAGTGGACATTTTGCTGCTTCTTTCGAATTTTGTGACAATAGGCATCCACGTTTTGTCAGGACCCCGATTCCAAGTCACATCGATCTAGCCGATAACACATCATATCACATTGCGGCCTCACGCACGGTATCCCCACGGGTGTCGCCTTACCATGGCCCGGGACCGTTTGCGCCTTTTGGCTCACATATATGATAGTGTCGCTAGCATCCATATGACAGAGAACCCGGGCCGACATGGCTAGTCGTGAACCCAAAGCGGCACAGACCTATGGGGACAGGCATACATGAATCACATCGAGCATGTCGGTCAACATCGTGTGAATCCAGGCTGTAGCACTGGGCTAACAGGACTCCGGGGAACCCAGGCTGTAGCAGGCTAGGCAGGACACCGGATGTCACCGCGTGACATTTCCCCGAAGGGACAGACATAGGAACAAAGTGAAACACATGCCGGCCAGTCAAGTGTCCTGAGCAGTAGTGCTGGGCTAGCAGGACTCCGGTGAACCAGGCTATAGCGGACTACTATGGCTCGAGGAGCACTAGACTACATTTCCCCATAAGAGAGGCTGTCAAGGATAAACAACTAGATTGTCGGATCCCACACATACCAAGCATTTCAATCATACACACAATATGCTCGATATGTGCAAATACAACATGGCATCACAACAAAACTCTACAACTCAAGTACTTTATTTAAAGGCTCCAGAGAGCCATACATAACATGTTCATACAGGTAGGGGTCACAAGACCCGACACTCAAGTCATACAAGCATACAAGCACATGCGGAAGCAAATAGTCTGAGTACAGACACTAGAAAGAAAGAAGGGTTGTTGAAGCCTGTCTATCTACATAGGCCCCTCCATGGCCAGGATCAGCACCTGGGTGGCAAGTTACTCATCAACGTCGAGGTCTACATAAAACCCATCGGAGGGGGCGGTGTTGTCGTCTGAAAACAGTAATTAAAGCAACATGAGTACAAAGGTACTCAGCAAGTCTTATAACAAAACCTACTATACATGCTCATTCTCAAGAAGGTGGTGGAGTTATTGCAGCAAGCCAGCTTTGACTCTTGGCTAAGCTATCCTATGAGACACCACTAGTAAAATAGTTTTCGCACACGAGTCCACTAATCACCAACACAATACTCTACCGGGGATCCTCCCTCGTCATCCTACGAGAGGGCCATCCTCGGTACTCACACTTATCTTGAGTCTTTTAGTAGTAACCATTAACTTGTGTATGAACTGTATATGCAACCAAGTAGTCCTTTACCGCGGACGCGGCTATTCGAATAGATGATGTTAACCCTGCAGGGGTGTACTTCTTCATACATGCTCTCACCACTTACCGTCGTTTACACGACATGTACTCGGCAACCTTCAAGCGGAAGCCCAACGAGGGTGTCGGCCACGGCCTACCTAAACACTCAAGTCTATAGTCCAGGTTTATCGCCTATCCAGGTTCCATCCGCAGGGAGTCCGGCCGAGGTTTCCACATACGGCCCCGAACGATGTGAACAGGGTTCCCGAGACACCAAACGGGTGACTCGGTACACCGTGCCACGGTGTATCTACTGCATCATAGCCCACCCCTAGGGTCAGCGCTACGCACGGCCGCCAACACATAACCTACAAACAACAGAAACTAGTTGCAACTCCTGGACAGAGTACTAGGGTGATTAAGAAGCCGAGAGGGTCAATTAAGGATCCCAATGCATGGTAGTAACCGAATCTTAAATCACACATACAGATCTCAGTTCTTAGGGGCGGCCTCAATGAAACAACCCACCATGTACTGCTACATGGCCTCTCATCGATACCTTTACCAAATCATGTTCAACACATCTCTTACATTACCGACATACTCATTTCACTCTAGCCCATCACCCAGATGAACCAGACCTAACTCAACTCTAAGCATAGCAGGCATAGCAAGGTAGGAAACACATACATGGCTCAATGAACTCCTATACATGCTAGTGGGTTTCATCTAGTTACTATGGCAATGACAGGTCATGCAGAGGATAAGGGTTCAACTACTGTAGCACACAACAGTTTGAAACATTGTTGTCTTAATGCAGTAAATGACAGCAGAGGCGAGAACATGGGATTGTATCGATGTGATCAATGGGGCTGCTGGCCCGATGGAGTAGTAGTAGGGTACTGCCCTTCAGTTGGATACTCGGAGATATCCTTGGAGGCAGAACCTACCATGAAAAACACCACAGAATATAATCATCACATGGCAATATGCAATAGTATGATGCATGCTATGACATGGCAAAATGAGGTGTCCTGCCTAATGCAATGTGAAACAAGTTGAAATGGGTCCATTTGAATCAAAGATTCAAATGGAAGCTTAAGTTCTTATGCATTATAAGTTTATTAGCTTGTTTCACCTAAACATCAGGGTTAAATTGTTTTGTCATGCATGAAACCATTACAGATGGAAATATTGAATTTTTCTGATCATTTTTCGTATATAATTTGTTTGATTTGGAGCTATGGTTGATTTTCTATGATTTTTAGAAGTTTTGGCTATTTTCTGGAATTTCCTATATAAGAATAATTCCAGAAAATAATTAACTGCGTCACTGTGACGTCAGCGGGTCAAAGGCGCTAGCCCAGGTCAAACCTAACTGGTGGGCCCCATCTGTCAGTGTCTCAGCTAACTAACAGAGTTAGTTAGTGTTTAGTTAGCACTAAACTAGGTTAGTTAGGCCCTGGGCCCACATGTCAGTGAGATAGAGTTAGTTAACGAGGTCATTAACCTCTAACAGAGTGATTAGCACTAATTAAAAACTAAACTAATTTAGTTAGGAGCCGGCCCCACATGTCATTGACTTAGGCGGGGTCAAACTGGGGTCAACCCGGGTCAAACTCGCCGGAGTTGACACGGGGCTCGTCGCCGACAAGGCCAGGGACGGCGGAGGAGTGCGGGTTTCCTCCTCCGGCGACCATTTGGCCGGCAAAGGGCATCTAGGTGACGCGGGCACACGTCCGCGTCGAGTGGTGTGGGTGGTTGGGTCTGGGGTGGTTGGAGTCGTCGCCAGCGTCGACCTTGGCGCTCGCCGGGGCTCGGGTGAGGTCGGGGTCATCGTTGTGATGGCCGTGGTAGCTCATGTGGGGCACATATGTGCTCTACGCGACATGGGGAGGAAGCTGGGCACGACGGCCAAATCGTTTGATGGCCGGAGACTCATCGGCGGCGAGCACAGGCGGCGGCGCGTACGGGTGGGCAAGGTGCGGTCGCTATGGCGCACAAGGGAGAAGGTTCAGTGGCTCACGGCGGTTGCGGCGAGCTACTCCGTGGGCTTGGGAAGACCTGACGGCGATGAATCGACGGTGGCGGTCCTCGGCGGCCGAGAAGGAAGAAGACGAGGCAGCCGGCGATGCAGGCTGTCCCAGCGCTCGGGGCCAGGGTGGGGCGGAGCGTTGGACGATGGCGGAGGCTATGGATAGCGCGGGGAGGCGAGGGGAGCACGGTGGCCGTGGCAAACGGCATCGGTGGCGACGAGCTCCGCTCGGGCTGCACGGGAGAGAGAGCAGAGGAGGGGGAAAGGTCGGGAGAGAGTTAGAGAGATCCATGGGGGTGCGTGGCGTCTCCCAGAGGCATCCTGGCATCGAGGGGGAGCGGCAAGCAGGAGGTGGCTGGGGCGCGTGGCCAGCGCGCGACGGCACGCGCCCTCCTGCCCACTGGCAGGAGGTTGGGGACGACTGGCATTTGGGCCCGCTAGGCTGGGCCGGCCAGTGGGCTGCCAGGTTAGTTCCTATCCCTCTCTATTTTTCTATTTTTATTTATTTTCTATTATTTCTGTATCTTTAGGGCTTTATTAAAAATGCCAGGGCATTTCCAAAAATCATAAAATTAATCATGGCTACTGCTTAGAATATATCCAATAGTAAACATTTTAGTTTATGATTATTTGAGCATTTAAAATATTTTATAGCATTTAAATTCCCAAATGCAAATACTATATGAATTAATCCAATGACATTAAGATGTCCTAGAAAAATGTGCACCATTTTTGTCAAAGCTTTTAACCCAAAACAAAAAGGGTGGGCTTTTTAGAAGGGCATTTCAGGTTCATTGAAAAAGTTTTTAGTAAACCCTAGTTGTTCCAAGGGGGTGCTGGGGGTTCTATCATCCCCATTTCATCTTTCTGGGAAAATTAAACATGATGCAATCACTCTAATGCATGAACTTTCTAGGGTGTGACAATGCACTCCCACTCAAAAGAATCTCGTCCTGAGATTTAGGATCTATTGGGAAGAAGGTGGGGTACTCGAGTTGAAGACGTCCTCCCTTTCCCAAGTGGCTTCCTTTTCGGAATGGTGTGACCATTGAATCTTGAGAAACTTGATGTTATGGCGTCGAGTGGTATGCTCGGCTTGATCAAGGATACGAACGGGATATTCCCGATATGAGAGATTATCTTGTAGATCAAGCGTTTCGTGGTCCACTCCACAGATAGGATCCGCGAAGCAACGCCTGAGTTGAGAAACGTGGAAGACATCATGAACTCTGGAAAGATGCGGAGGTAGTTCCAATTGGTAGGCAACTTCTCCTTGTTTGGAAAGAATGTGAAAGGGTCCAATGTAACGAGGAGCCAATTTGCCTTTGATACCGAAATGATGGGTTCCCTTTAACGGAGTAACCCGAAGGTAAGCCTTCTCGCCGACTTCATAAGTCATGAGCTTATGTTTACGATCATATTGGCTCTTTTGACGAGATTGGGCTGTTTTCAATTTCTCACGAATAACGCGAACTTGCCTTCTGCTTCCTGAATCATATCAGGGCCAAAGAGTTGTCTTTCCCCGGTTTCTGACCAGTTAAGAGGCGTTCGACATTTTCGTCCATAGAGAACTTCGGAAGGAGCTTTGCCCAAGCTAGCTTGATAACTATTGTTATAAGCGAACTCCGCGAATGGAAGGCATTTCTCCCATTCCATTCCGAATGAGATGACAGAAGCTCGGAGCATATCCTCCAGAATTTGATTTACTCTCTCTACTTGACCACTTGATTGGGGGTGGAAGGCGGTGCTAAAAGAGAGACGAGTTCCCATAGCATTTTGGAAACTTTCCCAAAATCGAGAGGTGAAGAGACTCCCACGGTCTGAGTTAATTTCCAATGGGACACCATGAAGAGACACTATTCGGGAGATGTATAGGTCAGCTAGCTGGCTAGCGGTGATACTCTCACGAACAGGTAGGAAATGGGCTACTTTGGAAAGACGATCGATCACGACGAAGATAGCATTATTCCCTCTCTTGGTCCTGGGAAACCTAGTAATGAAATCCATACTGATTTTATCCCATTTCCACTCAGGAATAGCCAAAAGGTTGGAGGGTGCCAGCAGGCCGTTGATGCTCTGCTTTAACACGATGACAGACGTCGCAACTAGCAATGTATTGAGCAATTTCTCTCTTCATCCTAGTCCACCAAAACCTCTAGCGTAGGTCTTGATACATTTTAGTACTACCGGGATGAATGGTGAGAGGGGATTCATGAGCTTCCTTAAGAATCAACTGGCGTAGATGTTGTTTCTTGGGAACCACCAAGCGGTTCTCGAAGAAGAAAACACCTCGCTCATCCATGGAAAAACATTTAGCAACTCTGCTAGCGATGTTTCCCTTGATCCGAGATATCCCCTTGTCATACCACTGGGCGGTTATGATCTGATCCATAAGGGTCGGTTTCGCCACCAGGGTGGATAGGAATCCTTGAGGAACAATGTGAAGGTTAAGCTTACAAAATTCCTCGTGGAGAAGTGGTTGACTTTGTTGTAACATCAGGTTGTTACAATAAGATTTACGACTTAGCGCATCAGCCATGACATTGGCTTTGCCCGGGTGTAAGTTATTCCTAAGTCGTAATCCGAGATCAACTCGACCCAACGTCTTTGCCTGAGATTCAAATCCGGTTGGGTGAAGATATATTTCAGATTTTGGTGATCAGTGAAGATCTCGCAACGATTACCGAGAAGGTAATGTCGCCATGTTTTAAGTGCATGGACTACAACTGCAAGCTCTAGATCATGTGTGGGATACTTTTCCTCATGTGGGTGTAATTGCAGTGAAGCATAGGCAATTACCTGACGATCTTGCATGAGTATGCAACCTAGTCCTTGTCGCGAGGCGTCGCAATAGATAATAAAGTCCTTGGAGAAATCTGGTGGTACCAGTACGAGAGCAGATGTCAGGCGTCTTTTCAGTTCTTGAAAGCTGAACTCGCACTGTGGGGTCCACTCGAACTTTTTATCTTTGTTGAGGAGTTCAGTTAGAGGTTTAGAAACCTTGGAGAAATTCTCGAAGAAGCGACGGCAATAAATCGCTAAGCCAAGGAAGCTCCGAACTTGCTTGACCGTTTCAGGTGGATTTCAATCAAGGACGGCTTGAACTCGCTCGGGATTGACAGCAATACCCTTACCCGAGATTACATGGCCTAGATAGGTCACTTCTGGCAACCAAAATTCACACTTGGAGAATTTTGCATAAAGACGATGCTCTCGAAGTTTCATCAATACCAGCCTTAAATGTTTGGCATGTTCCTCTTCATTCTTGGAGTAGATAAGTATATCATCAAGGTATACTACGACGAATTTATCCAAATACTCCATGAAGACCGAGTTCATTAACCGAGAGAAGGTGGCTGGGCCATTGGTTAAACCGAAGGACATAACGGTGTACTCGTATTGGCCATAACGAGTAACAAAGGCCGTTTTGGGAATGTCCCTGTTTCTTATTTTGATTTGATGGTAGCCCAACCTCAAATCCATCTTGGAAAAGACTGAGGATCCAGCGAGCTGGTCATACAGATCGTTGATCCTGGGGAGCGGATACTTGTTCTTGATAATGACCAAGTTGACAGGTCGGTAATCTACAACCATCCGATCCATTCCATCCTTCTTCTTGATGAAGAGGACGGGTGAGGGAGTCCTGGATTAGGGGGTCTCCGGACAGCCGGACTATCTCCATCGGCCGGACTGTTAGACTATGAAGATACAAGATTGAAGACTGCGTCTCGTGTCCGGATGGGACTCTACTTGGCGTGGAAGGCAAGCTAGGAAATACGTATATGGATATCTCCTCCTTTGTAACCGACCTTATGTAACCCTAACCCTCTCCGGTGTCTATATAAACCAAAGGGTTTTTAGTCCGTAGGACAACAATCACAACATACAATCATACCATAGGCTAGCTTCTAGGGTTTAGCCTCTCTGATCTCGTGGTAGATCTACTCTTGTACTACTCACATCATCAATATTAATCAAGCAGGACGTAGGGTTTTACCTCCATCAAGAGGGCCCGAACCTGGGTAAAACTTCGTGTCCCCTACCTCCTGTTACCATCCGGCCTAGACGCACAGTTCAGGACCCCCTACCCGAGATCCGCCGGTTTTGACACCAACATTGGTGCTTTCATTGAGAGTTCCGCTGTGCCGTCGCCACCAGGAAGGATGCCTCGTCCCGTCTTTAAAGACGACATTATCGCTGAGGGAGCTTTGGCTATCGGCCAAACTCTCCGGCTAGGGGGTTTTCTTATGACCGCCTGTTCGGCCGCTGTGCCGACGATAACTTCTCGGGTCATCGAAAGCAATCTTCACGTCAACTCGAAACTCGCCGAGCAGTTAGATCCAATGGAGCTCTCTTCCCTGAACGAGCTCTTGGATCGCATCGCCGCCCTGGGAGTCGCTACAGACTACGATTAGATTGGGCCTAAACCTGATCTGAGAGTCTCCCCAGGTCACCCATCACGTTGCAGTGGTGGAGGAACAATGCGGCAACCCTTCATCTATCTTAAGGACTAGCTATGTCCGGATTCCCGATCCCTCCAAGCAGGATACCCGCGGAGGGGAGGACGTCACTCAAGGCCTGAACCTAGAATCAGGCAGCGGGCTAGACTTATCGGAAAACATCCAAGAATCCAAACTTTCGAGTTCGGAAACTCCTTGGCCCCTGAGTCTCAGATCGGGTGAGGATTCAGATTCAATTCCACCCACCCACCCAAACATACACGATCTATCCCAAATTAGGAAAGAGCCCGAAGAAACAGTACACCATTACTGGGCCAGATTCCTCCTAGTCATGAACAGGATAAAGGAGTGCCGCGAGGAAGACGCAATTTCATTCTTCTGCAATAATTGTACGGACAAGGGAATCCTCAATGCCATAAGTCGCCGCGAAATTACATGCTTTGCTGAGTTGGTGTCCATAGTACGAAAGTATTGTGCGATGGAAAGCGCCTGGAAAACCGAAATAAAATTTTGGGATAATCCGGCCCTGAATACAAACCCAGTCCGAAATAAAAGGGTGCATTATCACAATACACCTGGGTTAACTATGAAAAAGCAAAATCCCTCTACGGGGCAAGGAACCGTATTGGAGAAATGGCTCAACGGACCCTACAAAATTCATAGTACAGCGGATGCAATACCAACGCACAACCTTAGAGCATGTTGGATACTCCGGCAGGTGGCCAAAAGTGGTGAGGATCTACTCCTCCCAAAAACCACAGAGCACCATCCCATGGACAACAATACGGTGTTAACGGTCTTTGAGACCTTCACGTCAAATAATAGACGCAAGCGAACACTCCGCAGCATGGCCGGAATCTGCCACATACCAGAAATAAATCCTTGGAGTGACACGGCTATTACCTTCAATGCCAGTGATGAACCCAAATTCTGAACAGCCTGAGCACCAGCCGCACTGGTCCTCAGTCCAATCGTGGATGGCTTTTGACTCACCAAGGTACTCATGGACGGCGGCAGCGGATTAAACCTCATCTATGAGGAAACTCTTCAAAAGATGGAAATAGACTGGAGCCGCATTGAGCAAAGTAGCACAACCTTTAGAGGAATCATCCCCAGTCGGGAAGCACGCTGTGCTGGGAAAATCACACTAGATGTGGTATTCGGCACGCGGATAATTACAGGTCCGAAGAAATTACATTCCAAGTGGCCTCGTTCAGCAGTGGATACCACGCTCTACTAGGGCGGGAGGCGTTTACAATCTTCCAAGCCATACCCCATTACGGGTACATGAAGCTCAAAATGCCCGGGCCCAACGGAATCATCACTCTTGCTAGTGATCCAGACATAGCACTCCGCACCAAAATAAGACAGCCGCACTGGCCCTTGAGGCACTATCCGAAGCCCTAGCGGCCGAAGAACTAACTACGCTGCGCTCCACGGTGAACAGGGATGATGTGATACTCGATAAAAGATCCAAGTCCACCTCCTTTAAACCGGCGGACGAAATAGTCAAATTCCAAGTCCATCCAACGGACCCTACAAAAACAGCTTCCATCGGGGCACAATTAAACCCTGATGTCGACGCCGCACTGCGAGAGTTCCTACGCGAGAACTGGGACATTTTTGCCTGGCACCCTTCAGACATGCCAGGAATCCCACGTAGGCTGGCTGAGCATAGCCTAAATATCCTAAATGGATTCAAGCTAGTCAAGCAGGCTCTTCGACGTTTCTCCGAGCCTAAGAGACAAGCCATGGGAGAGGAACTAGCCAAGCTATTGGAGGCTGAATTCATCAGAGACATAAAACATCCGGACTAGCTAGCAAACCTGGTGATGGTACCAAAGAAGGACAAATCCTAGCGCTTGTGCGTCGATTTTAAGGACCTTAACAAGGCCTGCCCAAAGGATCCCTTACCCCCCCCCCCCCGCATCGATCAAATCATCGACACTACCGCAGGACACGATTCATTATGTTTCCTCAACGCATACTTCGGCTACCATCAAATTAAAATGGCGGAGCCAGACCATGCCGCAACGGCATTCATCACACCACACAGCCCATTCTGCTTCAACACAATGCCCTTCGGGCTCAAAAACGCCGGCGCAACATATCAGCGCATGATTCAGACATGTCTGGCAAACCAGATCAGCAAAACAGTGGAGGCATATGTGGACGACGTGGTCGTTAAAACCAAGCATGTCGAAACTCTAGTAGACGACTTGAGGCTCACATTCGACAACCTCCAAACATATGACATCAAGCTCAATCCGGAAAAATGCGTTTTCGGCGTACCAGCCGGAAAGCTCCTGGGATTCATTTTCTCCAGTAGAGGTATTGAAGCTAATCTGGCCAAAATCCGAGCGTTGTCACAGTTGGCTACCCCAACAGACCTCAAACAAATACAAAATTGACTGGATGCGTGGCGGCTCTAAGCCGCTTTATCTCCCGCTTGGGAGAAAAGGCATTACCCCTTTATCGCCTCCTCCGGCGCACCGAACACTTGCGATGGAAGGCTTGGGGGCTGCTCCGATGGTGACAGTATTTCGGACCCCCATGAGCTACCGAATAGGGTGGCGATCTTCATGGCTAGCACACAGCCAGTTCTTGGCTCAACAGCCGCCGCAGCTGTGACTTCCGATGCAGCTGCGGTTACAGCAGCCGGGGCTGGCGGCTTCAGCTCGCCCGCCGGCTCAAGTCTTAACAGATCTATTGGATGCTCAGGCGACTCTAATGGAAGTTGAGGTAACCCCAGAAAACCAAGAGCAATAGAAGGTAGAAGTGGCTAAATTACGTGATGCAATAGCGCAAGCTAAGGTATACTTAGCGGCAGAAAACGCTATGATGGCTATAGAACAAGCCGTTTTGGACGCCCAAGCATAGTGGATTCAAGCAGATTCATATCGGCTTAGGGTAGATCAGAACCCTTCACACGAAGTCTTGAGGAGGAAGCACCGGAGTCGCTTGCCCTTGGTTTACGAGTCGAGGGATCTCTTCAACACCCCTGGAGCTGGGGCCAGTAACCCGCCGGTGGTGAATCGGAATGTTGAACCGCCCAGCAAGCCGCATATAAACAGCACTCCGCCTCATTGCGTGGTGACACCACCGGGTCATTACTCCACCCCCACTGGACAACATGATTGCTGCAGCCACCCGATTGGCGGCTCTACCCATCGAGGGTGAAACTCTAGTAGCGCTTGAAACCCAAAGGGCCAGGGAGCTTCTTCAAACAGCTCTGGCGCAGCAGCAGGCTTATTCTTATAGCCGTGATCGGATTCATGAGACCCCTTGTCCTAGCCGGAGCTACAACAGGCACATTGACTCGCCAGTGGTCTCAAGTACTGAACGGTGCCGTAACCAACCTCACAGACATGACCCGGCATGCAATGGAGCCAACGCACAGGATTTGGTGGACCAGGCCAGAGCACCTCGGGAGGCTGAGCTGGCGGCTTAACTAGCGGGTCATCAGCATGTGCCGGTTTACCCGACAGCTTCAATTGAGGCAGGTGTGACTTCAAAGGCTTTCGGTGTGCCATGTCTAACGACAGGTATACGCAACGACCATCTGCCCAAGAACTTCAAAGGCCCTCATAAGGTGCCTAATTACACAGCCGATCAACCCCTTGAGGCGTGGGTGGAGAGTTATGAGATGGCCATGGAGATGCTGGATGTCAGTGAGGCTGCATACGCTAAATACTTCACCATGATGTTGGAGGGGACAGCTCGTACCTGGTTGAAGGGGTTGCCGGCTAATTCCATTGGGTCATCGGCGAAGCTGAAGGCCGGGTTTATACAGAATTTCAAAGACACGTGCAAGCAGCCTATGTTGATTATGGATTTGGTTTCTTGCGTTCGGGCTGAAGGCGAGTCAATAACCACCTGGGTGCGCCGGGTCTCAACTATCATACATTCTTCAGACAATATCAATGTTGGCTGGGCGGTTATGATGTTGGAGAAAAATTGCCGGTTCATTCCACTCAAGGAGAAGCTTGGGCGGCTCAAGCATCATTGCAACAACATGGGCGAGCTGATGGCGGCTCTTGTTAAGTATGTCGACTCTGATGGTACCAAGGACCCCGACTCTGAGGATGAAATATCGGGAAAGGGAAAGAAGAGTAACAGCATGAAGGGACAATAGTACAACATTACCAATCAAGGCAGCAACGGTAAGCGCAAAGCTGATGACTTTGTGTCCAACACAGGTGCACGCAATTATAACCAGCACTGTACGGGACAGACAGGGCCGCCGGCTCTAAGGGCAGGATTTGACCTTAAAGCAATGTTAAATCAGCCATGTCCAAAACACGGAACGGATCGTAAGCCGGCTACTCATGCGTGGAAGGATTGCAGCATAATGAGGATCTTCAGGAATCCATCCAGCGCCACCATGGCCCAAATGGCGGATCAGGGTCCATCTCTCACGGTCCGGGTCATGGAGGCAGCGGTTCAAGTTCCGGGTTTCAAGGTCACAGTGGTTACAATCAGTAGAATAGTCAGGGAATCAACAACAACAGCAGTCCGGTTATCAGAGCCATCCAAAATAATTGAATAGTGGGCAGTACCACGTTTTCACCACCAGTTTGTGTAAACGGGATCAGAAGCTTCATAAGAGAGCTGTGAACGCCGTTGAGCCAGCGGTCCCACATTATCTACGATGGTCTGAGCAGCCTATCGTATGGAGTCGAGAGGATCATCCACCCCAGGTTGATAATCCGGGTTATCTGGCTTTGGTGGTGGCACCTCAGGTTGGGGGTTATAAGTTTACCAAGGTGCTCATGGATGGAGGTAGCAGCATTAACCTACTGTATTATGAGACCTTTCGACGCATGGGACTAACAGATAAGAATCTCAAGTCATCAAACACTGTCTTCCATGGTGTCGTGCCGGGTAAGTCAATCTACCGAGTGGGGAAGATATCGTTAGAAGGTTCCTTTGGAGATGAGCACGATTCCAGGTCTGAGACGTTAACCTTCGAAGTGGTCAAGATCAAAAGCCCTTATCATGCTCTGTTTGGACGGCCGACTTATGCTAAGTTCATGGCGAGGCCCTGTTATGTTTACTTGCAGCTTAAGATGCCAGGTTATAAGGGCACCATCACAGTGCATGGAAGTCGGAATGTGGCCTTGGAATGTGAGGAAGGTGATGTGGCTTATGCTGAATCAGTTTGCGCAATGGAAGAGCTAAAATTTTACAAGGACAACGTTGACTCGGCAGACATGACGTCCTTGAACAAACCAACCACAGAGCATGATCCTTTCGTTAAAGTTTAAATCAGTGGATGATACTAAAATGGTTGATTTCGTCCCTGGCGACTCATCGAAACAATTTAGCATTAGCGCTAATCTGGATACGAAATGGGAAAGCGCGCTCATCGAGTTCATCCGTGCGAACTGGGACATCTTTGCATGGAAGCCTTCAGACATGCCGGGTGTACCAAGGGAACTCGCTGAACACACTCTTAATATTGATCCAAAGTTTAAACTAGTCAAGCAATTTCTTCGCCGGTTTAACAAGGAGAGGCGGAAGGCCATTGGTGAGGAAGTGGCCTGGCTTTTGGCGGCCGGGTTTATCATTGAAGTTTTTCATCCTGAGTGGCTGGCTAATCCCGGTGCTAGTACTAAAAAAGAACGGCACTTGGCGAATGTGTGTGGATTACACGGACTTAAACAAGGCTTGTCCGGCTGATCCGTTTGCTCTCCCTCGTATTGATCAAATCATTAATGCTACACCGGGTTGTGAGCGTTTGAGTTTTTTGGATGCTTATTCTGGTTATCATCAGATCAAGATGGCAGTTAAGGACCAGGAGAAGACTGCCTTCATTACTCTATTTGGAGCCTTCTGCTGTGTGTCTATGCCTTTTGGGCTCAAGAGTGCCCAAGAGATTTATCAGCGGTGTGTGCAAAATTGCCTTCACAATCAGATTGGGCGCAACGTTCATGCTTATGTAGATGACATTGTGGTGAAGTCAAGAGAGAAGGAGACCCTGGTTGATGATTGAAAGAGACGTTTGACAATCTCCGGGTCTACAAGATAATGCTCAACCCAGCTAAGTGTGTCTTTCGTGTGCCAGCAGGCAAGCTCTTGGGTTTCCTGGTTTCTAACAGAGGCATTGAAGCTAACCTGGAGAAGATCAAAGCCATTACTTCATTGGCTAAGCCGGCGTGTGTTAATGATGTTCAGCGTGTGGCGGGTCGTATTGCGGCTCTGAGCCAGTTCATAAGCCGGCTGGGTGAGAAGGCTATTCCTCTTTATCATATGATGAAGAAGACGGATCACTTTGTTTGGAGTGATGCTTCTAATCAAGCTTTTGAGGATTTGAAGAAACAGCGGGCTGAGCTGCCCGTGCTTGCTGCCCCTGTTGATAAAGAGCCTCTGTTGTTATATGTGGCTGCTAATAGTCGGGCTGTCAGTGTAGCTGTCGTGGTGGAAAGAAAGGAGGTAGGCAAGGAGTACCCGGTCCAACAGCCGGTTTATTACATCAGTGAGGTGCTTATTGAGTACAAACATAGGTACCCACACTGGCAGAAGCTTGTTTATGGGGTGTTCATGGCAAGCCGGAAGCTTAAGCAATATTTTCAAGGTCATCCTATCACTATGGTTAGTTATGCTCCTTTAGGAGACATCATCTGAAATAGGTAAGCCACACGCCGGGCTGCTAAATGGGCCATTGAGCAGGGGCCTCACGATTTAAAATATGTGCCTTGAACAACCATCAAATCCCAAGCACTTGTGGATTTCATCAATGACTGGATAGAGTTACATGCACCCAAGGAAAAGCCGGACAACACATATTGGACTATTCACTTTGATGGATCCAGACAGTTGGAGGGCTCGGGGGCTAGAGTCGTCTTGACTTCTCCACGAGGTGACAAATTTTCTTCTGTTCTCCAGCTAATGTTCCCCTGTACAAACAATACAACTGAGTATGAGGCTTTACTCCATGGTCTTTGGATGGCTAAGGAGATGAACTTAAGCCGAGTAAGGTGCTTTCGCGATTCAGATCTGGTGGCTCAGCAAGTTTCTGGTACTTGGGATTCTAAAGATCCACTCATTGTGGCTTATCGCCGAGAGCTTGATGCCATTGCGGGTCATTTCATGGGCTATCAAGTTGATCATATTGATCGCAGGAGGAATGAGGCGGCTGATAGTTTAAGCCGGCTAGGGTCTCAGCGTAAGCCGGTGCCACCTAACACGTTCCTGGACATTTTGCTTAATCCTTCTGTCCAATTACCTACAGAGGAGGACCTTGTTGTTCCTGACCCGGAAGCACAATTGGTGGTGGCTCTCCATGCTATTCCTGATTGGACGGTTTCGTACTTGGCTTACATGACCCGGGGTGAGTTGCCAGAGGATGAGGTCTTGGCCAGACAGATAACCCGGCGGTCTAAGTGAAACGATTGTCAATGGGGAGTTGCACCATCGCAGTATCACAGGGGCGTTTCAATGTTGCGTCTCTCCTGAAGAAGGTTGTGAGATTCTATGAGAGATCCACGAAGGAGATTGTGGTCATCATGCCGGCTCTAAATCTCTTGTAGCCAAGGCTTTCTGTCATGGGTTCTATTGGTTGACAGTTCACGCTGATGCTGAGGATTTAGTAAGGAGATGTGATGCTTGTCAAAAAATTGCACGACGAGCTCATGTGCCAGCTCAAGAATTGAGGATGATTCCAATTACTTGGCCATTCGCAACTTGGGGGCTTGATATGGTTGGGCCTTTTAAGAGGTACAAGGATAAGAAGACCCATCTCTTGGTGGCGGTTGATAAATTTACTAAGTGGGTTGGAGTAGAGCCGGTTAGTAAATGTGATGCAGTAATGGCGATTCAATTCATGAAGAAGGTGATCTTCTGTTTTGGTTTTCCACACAACATCATAACAGATAACGATACTAATCTATCTAAAGGTGCTATGGAGGAATTTTGTCAACGAGAGCATATCCGCCTTGACGTTTCTTCTGTGGCTCACCCTCAATCCAATGGGTAGGCAGAACAAGCCAATCAAGAGATTCTGCAAGGTATCAAGCCCCGGCTTATGGTTCCTTTGTAGAGAACGCCGGGTTTTTGGGTGGAGGAGTTACCCTCAGTGTTATGGAGCATCAACACGACCCCCAATAGATCTATGGGTTATACACCTTTTTCATGGTTTATGGGACACATGCGGTCCTCCCTAGTGACATCCATCATGATTCACCCCGGGTGGCGGCTTATGCTGAGGCTGACAATGAAAAGGCGCGTTAAGACGTGCTTGACTTATTGATGAGGAGCGTGACTTCTCAGTGGCTCGTTCGGTGATTTACCAGCAAGACCTACAGTGTTATCATAGCCGTCGGGTCAAAACTAGAACCTTTCAAGAAGGCAACTTAGTGCTCCGGCTCATCCAAGATCAGGCAGATATGCACAAGTTATCACCACCTTGGGAAGGACCATTTATGGTCAGCAAGAACTTACATAATGGGTCATACTACCTTATCGACATTCGAGACAACAAGGACTCACGCACATCGGAGGAGGAGACCCGTCGGCCGTGGAACATTGCTCATCTTCGGCCCTACTATACTTGAGCCTCCGGCTCTCATGATGTACATAGTTATCTGATGTATATATTATAAGCAGTATAATAAAGTCGGCATCCCTGACAATTCAGGGCCTCTGTCATTTCACTTTTTCAAAGCTGAGTCTTTATCATCATTTAAGAGGCTCGACGCCCACAACTTCAAAGACCAAAGAGAGTTGGATGCACAACACAGCTCAAACATAGGTCCTTGATGATCATTTAGGGGCTTCCTGCTCATCGGGCATAGCTGTCGGTACCCTCTTGATCGACGCAATGCCAAAGTTCATGTGATCACTTGGGGGCTTCCTGCTCATCGAGCATAGCTATCGGTACCCTCTTGATCGGCGCAAGGCCAAAAGTTTATATGGTCACTTAGGGACTTCCTATTCAAACATAGGTGTATTCAGCAAAGAGGACATAGTTATCGGTACCCTTTTGATCGGCTCAAATGCCACGCTTGTAAGTATGTCACTTGGGGGCTTCCTGTTCAAACAGAGGCGTATTCGACCAAAGAGAACATAGTGTTACTACCCTCTTGACCAGGTTTGTTCAAACATAGGCTTATTCGGCCGAAGAGAACAAACTCTGACCGGGTCGTCCTTCCTGCACACCAGCTACTTCAACTCCATCAGGTCATCCTGATTGACCCGTCGAACTCTTAACAATCAGTCTTTACGGCGTGTTCGACCAAGATCTGGGCTTGATTAAGGTTCAAATGGCGGCTTGTCATGTGAGAGCACAGTTTACAGAGTCAGATGGGTCCAGGCTTCATAAGCCGCCTTCCTTAGAACTTGGATAAATCGGCCCATGATACTGTTACTCTGGCCCCGCGTACTCCTGATAAGTCTTTGAGCAAGATAGACTTATCCAGGGTTAAAATGTCGATTGGGCACACTATGAGTCAAGATCACGGCAGCACGAACAATCCAGTGGCTCTGGCTAGTTTCATTGAAGAAGACACTTTGGTTTGACAGTCTACAAAAGCCTTGAATTTCTTTGGATTTCTTATTCGTATTTGAGTTTTTTGCTGTCTTCCGGGTTTTCATAAGTCAGGCCCAGCTGCCCTGTTTCGGCTCATATTGGAAACACACTTTGGGTTTATACAACCCGTCAGGAGGACAAATTATAAATCACCAAAGCGTTATGAATACTATGGTTGGAGTTATAGTTCTAACACCTCCAAAATTGCACGAAGTTGATGAACCAACAGTTTAAGTATATACCACAGGTATGTTGTTTTACTTAGCAGTTAGCAGACCGGTCCTAGTTATGGACTATTCGTCCCTAGCGGCTTTAATTGGGTATCATGACCCTCCTGGTGGTAAGCCGCCAGGGCCCTTGTGTTTTCTTTGTGTGCAGGATAACAATAATTCAAATCTACATAAATCAAAGGCTATCATACCCAGAATGATTTTAAGCCGGTGGATCGACAATATTAAGCACAATAGAAACATTCAAGTTGGCACGGCACAGAAAAGTTTTAAGCTACCCTATTACATGGCTCCATGAGCCAAAAAGAGATTAAGTGTTTTTTCCAAAGATTAAGTCTATAAATCGCCCGACGGTTCAATCTTCTTGACCTTGCTGATGGGAGGCCACCGGTTCATCCCTTGCCGGTTCTTCTTCCTCCTCTGCCGTCTGGAAGTTTGGTTTGGACCGGTCAAAGCCATGCAATGCGGAGAATTCAGCTTCATCTCAATCAGATTGGATGGGTCAATTTCAGGAGCAAAAGTGTGCTTATGAATCGGCGGAATTAAGTCCAACACTTTGTATGCAGGAGTATGCATCTTCTGATTCTCTGTGTTGTAAGCCGGCTGATAGTTAGAGAGGTTGGTTTCTTCGGCAACGGCTATTGCATGAGGACGGATTTCTTTAACACAAGCCGTGCAATCCTGTTGATCAAAAGAAGTACCGTCCTCCTTCAGACTTGGATATCCACTGGCTACATCCACTGGGTCTAACTCCGGTACCCAAGCTTTTGCACGGCTCAAAGCCGTCATAGCACCAGCTCTCGCACATGACCGTTTTATCTCTTGAATCCTGGTGGGAAAGATTGATAATTTCTTCAACACATCGCTTAATAGATTGGGTCCTTGATTAGCTGGAGAGATGGTAGCCAATGTACATTGAGCTCCGGTATACAATTGCTCGACGAGAGTATAAATCGCCTTGAGCTTCACAAGAGTGTCTTGACTAAGGTTGCTTCTCCTGGGACCTGAGTAAGTCATAGATTGGTTAAAATGGCGGCTTACGTTATGACGACAAGTACTTACTTTGGATGAATAACAAGGCGACTCACCGAAGATAGCAGAAACCATATGAGACACGCGGTGTTTTAAACTGATGAGTTCAGTGGTAGCTTCTTGAAGAGCCGCCTCTGCTTTCTCAGCAAGATGTATCAAGGCAGTCTTTTCTTCAGCCCAAGCCTTTTTATCCGCAGTGAAGCTGGTCTTCCATTTTTCTGACTCAGACACACTAAACTAGAATTTTGATTCAGCTTTCTGGGTCTCAGTTTCCTGAGCCGCCAGCCAGGTCTTGGCATCGTTTAGTT
The DNA here is from genome assembly GCF_018294505.1 of Triticum aestivum. NCBI lineage: Eukaryota > Viridiplantae > Streptophyta > Magnoliopsida > Poales > Poaceae > Triticum > Triticum aestivum. The sequence goes on along the minus strand of NC_057794.1, from coordinate 104,614,577 downwards.
GAGATTCCAATTCAGCGATAGCAGCCTGCATGCAGTATAGATTTATCAAACATAATTCATGGCGGATTACAACAATATAAGTCCCAAGCGCTTTACGAGCAACAACACTTGGCACTTGGAGGCTAATGTCTATCAAAGCAATTTTTCAACGGAAATGGCTCTTATAACTAAAGTCCCAAGCATTTGCAAAGCAAGATTACTTGGCACTTGGGGGCTAATGCATATTGCTTGTATATTCATAATGATGAGCCGGGTGTGCTATAAACAGTCTCAGCCGACTCATGGGGGCTATGCAGTTATGTTTTACTCTTTTACAAAGTGATCAATAGGACCGGCTCATTCATACTGATTAAACCGGCCCTTGGGGACTACGAATGCAAAATTATGTTATTTTTAGCATCCGGTTTAGTTTTAAACCAGACTTGGAGGGAGTCTAGGACAGAAGCTTCTGATTCTTCTAAGTCTACAAATTATTCATTTTTATCATAATCAAAAGACTTGGGGGCTAGCAGGATATACATAACTTATATAAGCCGGATGACATACCTCATACTTCTGGTGCATCTGTTTCACCATTTCAATTTCCAAATCACGGATGGAGTGTACTTGATTGAGATAACCATACAATACTTCACTACTGCTCAACTGAGCATAGTGGGAGACATCGAATCTTACTTTCCGTCTCTCCATGACTTCTTGCTTGGCAGAATGTCTAGCTAACATAGTTGCGTTCCCCGGTTTAGTAAAACTAGTGCCAGCGATCAGAATGTCAACAACATAAGTCTCTGGTGGGTTAAGTGAGCTGGACGATTCAGTAGTTGAAGGGTAAATGTTGGTTTGATCAACATACAACTCAGGCATTTCAGTTTGAGTGTTAGAAGCAGGATCTTCTGGTTGTTCAGAGGCTTCTGGTGCAGAAGCTTGCTGGTCCGGTTCAGCAACTTTAGGGTCTTCGGCCGGTTTTGTCACCTTCGCCTTCTTGTTGGGCTTTGCTTGACCACTAAAAGAGTTCAGACAAGTCAGCATAATGGTGAGGATATAAAAGTACAGGAGAAAGGTAATTGTTCTTACCAAGGGGCAGTTTTGAAAGCCGACAGCTGGGTCTGAGATGAATCGCCAGAGGAAGAACGAGAAATTTCCTGCAAAATTAAATCAAAGGAAGTGAGTGGCTGGCGAAAGAGACCCGCCAGTAAATAAAAGAGTATAGGTTAAAAAGAACCTCATTTTGGCATTTTCGAGGAGTGTTTGGTAAACCGGAGGATAATTCTTCACCTCCACTGGTCCGGGCCTAGCGGTGATTCTCGTGTTGCTGTCGTTTTAAAAGAAAATGAGGATCTAAATAAGCCAAGGGGTGTGAAAACCTTAATTTCCGGGTTACTCGCCAAAGTCTCTGTCTTGGCAAAGGGTCTGAGTCGGAGGAAATAATAGTTACCTCTTCTTCAACTACTTGGCTGGCTCCCGTGTCATCCTGGTAATAGTCAGTGTCAATAAGATGGTTGAAAAACAAGCCAAGAGAGTCAAGGGATACCTCCGACTTAGAGGTGTCATCTGGCTTAAGCAGATCAAAGGCGCTTGATTTCTTCTTAGGTTTCTTGCTGGTCTTTCTGGCGGCTTTTGCGGCAGCCCTAGCCTTTTTGGTGGCTTCATGATCGTATTTTGCCTTCCAGAAGTCAGACTTAGCCTGCGGAAGAGTAACATATTTGACATCACATAATATTTGGATGAAGCGATCAAGTAAGGGAAATCAAGAGGCTTACATCTGGCGGCATGTTAACCTTGCTGTCGGTGGGAACGACACCTATGGGATCACTGGGATACCTTCTACGGTCGGCGGGCGCAGGGTCGTGGGGAGAGCAGGTTTAGGAGCTAGCACACAGATCGTTTACCTAGGTTCGGGCCGCGAGGATGCGTAAAACCCTTGTCCTGCTTTGGTGGATGTATTGAGTATTCTTGAGCTTTTTGGACTAGCTATGGTGGCTGTCCCGTTCCCAAAAAGCCGAATCCCTCTCCTAGTCTCCTCAGGCCTCCTTTTATAGGGAAAAGGGGTTGCCACAGTGGCACACAGGAGGTGGAAAGGCCTATAGTGCACGAGCTTATCGCACGGCATTACAACACAAAGTGCATTAAATGCGCTACGTAGGTGTCCATTAGCTTTATCGGGGACGGGAACGAGGCCCGTCCCATCCGTCGCCGCTTCGCCTCGCGCCCAGACTAGCGATGCATGTAGCGCCATGTAGGCAAGCAGGCAACTGAGGTGGCGCGGTGGTAGGGCCTTCATGAAGATCTGCATGCCGCCATGCAGGTGCTTGCTGATTTGGCCTGGAAGCTGCATGTTGCTACGCAGGTGCCTGCCCAGCTGGTTGGGCTGGCAGCTGCATGCGAACAACGGCGGAGTCTTGGCTGGTGAGGGCCTGGCAGTGGCCCTGCTGGCGCCCTCGGCAAGGGCCTTGTCGGGGCCCGGCAAGGGTCTTTCCGTGGTGTCGCAATCATCCCCGGCAAGACGCTTGCTGGGGGTCTTGTGGATTCCCTAGCAAGGATCCCGCCAAGGGTTGTCGTCTTCTAATCCTCATCTGATCTTGTGTGTTTATGATCTTGACAAAGATCTGCATGCCACCATGGAGGTGCCTCCTGAGCCCTGGTCCCAATGTAGTTGATTGGGTCGGAGCCGATGGGCTCAAGGGTGGTTTGCTCTGCTGGTGTTGGGCAAGTTGCCCCGGCAAGGCTCTTGCCGGGGCTACGGGGGGGGGGGGGGGCTCGGCAAGGATCTTGCCGAGGGAGTCCACCTCGCCCTCTTTCCCTCCTGTGCTTCTGGTCTTGGCGTCGCCTTGGTTGTCTTGTGCTTCAGATTCTCTCCGGCTTCCCTCCTCTACCCTACTAAGTGTGGCTGTGGCGCGTGGCTCTGACTGCCCGTGCACAAGTAAAGGGGTCAAAAGGAGAGCCCCTACTTTTGTACACTGACAGGAACCCCCGGGCCTGGGCCACACATAAGCGCGACGCGTTGTTGGGCTAGGCCTAGAACGGTGCGCGGGCAGGTGGGGCGGATTTTACCGTAGTAACTTCTCATCCGCTGCGCTTCGACATGACCCGCGTAGAACGCACGACGTGGAGGGTCGTGCGTGATGTGGGGGTCATGCGTGGGGCGGTTCCCACACGCGTGCATCACATCATGGTTAATGGGAGAGGAGGCGGCCCGTGCCTTCCCCATAAAAAGAGGAATAACCGCACGCGCACTGCTCACTTTACCCCCTGCATCTTCTCCAATATCGGGACCGCTGCCCCCTCCTCCTTCCTTCGCAAGCTTCTGCCCCTTCTTGCCGCCACTACATCTTTGCTGTCCTCTTCCCCTTGTCTCTCGCAGCTGCCATGGCCCCCAAAACCAACAAGGGCAAAGGGATGGCCAAGGACGCCAGAGCGACGAAGCCAGTGGAGAGTGAGCTGGTGGCGCAGCGGACGCAGCTCGCCTACTTCCCCTCGACGATCGACGTGTTCGAGCTCGGGGATAGCTTCAGGCCCCTGTGGGGGTGCAAGACGGGGGGAGGCGACGGGGCATCCAACCACGTGCGTCGTCCTCGCCAACTGCGCCGAGGCCGCCCCGAATCGGTACCCGTTTTTCGTCGACTACTTCTCTTGCGGCCTCTGCCCCCCTTCTCCGATTTCTTCAATGATGTCATGCACACATTTGCCTTCCACCTCCTGGACTTTACTCCAAATGTTGTGTCGTGCATGGCTCTTTTTGCCCACCTCTATGAGGGCTTCGTCGGAGTCGTCCCCAACACGGCGCTCTTTCACCATTACTTTTACCCTCGCATCTAGGGGAGGTTCCATCTCTGGTTGCATTGCCTGGATCACGAGGTCCAAAGGGGCGTACCCAGAGGGGCCCAGAAGGAGAGGTGGGAAGAATGTCGGGGCCGGTGGTGCTGGATCGAGGAGGATGACCCACAGGAGTTCTGCCGGGTTCGCCAGGCGCCGCCGGTTCACAGGCCCGACTGGGGCAACATCGATGCCCAGGACGACAAGCTCAAGATCGCCATCACCCTGATTCTTCGCCTCACCAAGGCCGGGCTCACCCTTGAGATGATCGGGGCGGATTTCATCCGCCACCGAATCGCTCCACTGCATAACAAGGGGAGGCCGGCCTGGCTCTTCACGAATGCGGCCGATATCATGAGGCTTCGCCCCGGCCTCGACCACAACTTCATGGTGCTGGCGCACGATCACTTCTGCCAGTGGCTCTTCCACCTCGACGTGGGCTGCGACGGCAAGGCTGCGAAGGCCGGCAAGGTCGCCAAGGGGCCCTTGTTTGGGTTGCCAGCGGGGGTGGTCCCGCTGAGCAATAACTCGCGCCGGAATGACATCATCGCCATGATGCCGGACTGCAACGTGCATGGCCCCGTCCCCAATTGGGCCGAGCTACCGGAGGAGCAGGTGCAGGAGTTCTTCGACAATCTGGAGGAGAAGTACATCCGCGACGAGCCGCGGCTCATCCAGGACACCACCCAGGAGGAGCTGGACTACATTGCCGCCAAGGCGACGGAGGCGGAGCTCTCCAAGGAGGCCGGCAGCGCCGGCGGCGTGCAGGACAAGGCCACGGCGGCCGCAGAGGAGGCGTAACTCACCCAGTGGGCGGAGTCTGCTGGGGAGGCCAACAGCGCCCGCACCGGGGCCCCTCTCATCGAGGATGGCGACGACGAGTCGTCCGAGGAGGAAGCTGAAGCTGTCGAGCCGCCAGCCGCGGGGAAAGGGCGAGTCCTGCGGTGGGCCACATTCGGCGAGCCAGTTTGGCCCGGCAGGGCCGCGCAACCCCGTCATGCCCAGGAGATGTCCGCGCTCCAAACGAGGGCCGCTGCAGCGAGGAAGTTGGTGAACGCCGCGATGGCGAAGAAGAAAGCATCTGCCTCCTCTTCGTCCAAGTGTTCCCCAACTCCGCCTGCTTCCCTTCCTCCACCTGCTTCCCCTCCTCCCGCTGGCGACGACATGGAGGTCTTCTTTGACCTCGGGTCTCTCAGCCCGAGGAGGAAGAGGAAGGCAGCAGAAGAGGAGGTGGAGGACGAGTAAGTGTCATTTCCTTTCATCATCTCCGGCTCCTCAAACTATGTTTCTTATCTTGACTTGTTTTCATCTTGGCAGGCATGCAGAGACGCTGGCCCAGAGGGTGAAGAGGGCCAGGTCTTCAGCATGCGGCCAGCCCCCGGCGGGCACCTCTATGGCGCCACTAGTGGTGGTGAGCAGTCCGGACAGTAGCCCCCGCCGCAGCCCCCAGCGTAAGTTCGCCACTCACTCCCCGTCGACGTGTGTTGGGGGCATGATCCCTTGGTGTTGACCCTACCGTGATTGTAGGAGGAGGCCAACAGTAGGAGGAGCCGCAGAGGGCTAACCCCAACACGCCGCCCCAAGGGGCGTCTCTGGCAAGGGCGCCAAGCACCAAGCCCATGCACACGGAGGAGGAGAACTCGGGCACTGGCGGCTTCGCCTCGGCGCCAAATGTTGGCGGGGAGGGGACCTCTGCTTCCCAGCCCGGCACGGGTGAGCCACTTGCCTTCCATCCCTACCTTTTCCTTTTCTGTTCTTGGCTTCGCCTTATCCCCTTCTCGGTATCCAGGTCCTTCTTCGATGGATCCGGAGGACATAGATACCGTCATCGAGGATGTTGCCAAGGGCACCGCAGCGGAGGCCGACAAGATCGCCGTCGAGGAGGCCGCCAGGGGCGCTGCTGAAGATGCCACCAAGGGGCCCATCGGGGAGCCCGACAAGGCTACTGCCGAGGAGGCCAGCAAGGGGCCTGCCGGGGAGGCCGGCAAGGCCGCTGCCAAGGAGGAGGTGGTGGATGACCAGCCTTCCTCCTCTGCTGCCTCTAGCTCCGGCAGGTACCTGAGGGTGAGCGACGACCTTTTCGTCCAACACCCAGGGTCGTCGAGCTCCAGGGCGCCCCTCGAGGGAGAGGTGTTCGATGGAGAGGTGATTGCCGCCGCCAGGCTCAAGGTTGTTGACGAGCCGAGCACCGGTGGTGATGGTTCTCAGGAGGAGTGACTTCTCCAGGCCATGGGTTCCAACTTCCGGAAGCTCCAGGCGCTCCACCACGCTCGCCTAGATAAGGCCAAGTCTAGAGCGGCAACGGTGGACAAGGTGGAGGCGGACCTCAAGGTACGCATCGCCGAGACGCAGACTTGGTTCCGCCAAGCTTGTGAGGAGCTGAAGGCCGCCCAGGGCGAGCTGGCCAAGCGCGAGGTGGAGCTCACCATGAAGCGGGCCAACATTGAGAAGGCCTAGGAGAAGACGTAGAACTTGGCCGCCACAGCCGGGGCCGCTCGAGCCCAGCACCAGGCCGCGCTGAACTCCCAGGAGGAGGACCTTGCCGCGCGTGAGGAGAAGCTTGCCGCAATGCTCCGCGGCAAGGACGAGGTGGTGGAGAAGCTCATCATGGAGCGGACCCAGGAGCTGGAGCAGAGGCACAGGGAGGCACTCAATGCCCAGGCTCAGGTTCACACCGACAAGATGAAGGAGCTGGAGGTCGAGCGGGACGGGCTGAAAAACCAGGTCCTGACGCTGTCCAAGGAGAAGGAAACACTCAACAACGCTCTGACGGAGGCGTAGGGCACGGTCCTCTGCAGGGCTGGGGAGCTCTCCGAGGCCAACAACTCCATCAAAGACCTCAAGCTGAAGCTGGAGAGTCTCGAGGAGATGTTGTCGGAGAGCAAGGCCCGGGAGGAGACCCTGACTAAGAATCTAGAGACCGAGAAGTAGCTATGGAAGGACGACGCCCTCACCCACAAGGAGCACGTGGAGGGCGAGAACCGCTGGCTCAATCGCCTCGCCATCGTTGCCGACAAGGCCACTACGCAGCTGGCTACCATGGGGGAGCCGGATGTAAGGTACGCCCCGGAGCAGAACTTGAGCACCAACTGCAGCCTGACCCTGTTCTTTGAGAGGGTTGTCGGTGCTTTGGAGCGGCTTCATGCCAACCGGGCGGCCTCGCTGGCCGATGAGTCCCAGAGGCTTTGCCAGGGTGCCATGACCAAGGTTCTCACCAACATGGCGTACTGGAACCCCAACCTCGACTTCGACGCTGCGCTGGATAGCTTGCCGGTGGGTGTGGACCTCGCGGCGCTCAGGAGCGTATCAAGCCCATCATCAGCCGCATCGGTGGAATCGAGAGGGTAGAGGGCCAGCACCGAGATTAGGCACCCCGTCTCCCACTGCCGCTGCAGGTTCATGACCAAGACAATTTTTATCTTTAGTTAGAACCGCAGCAACAGTTGATGTAATATAACTCTACATCACTTTTGGTACGATGCATGTTATCTTCCTGTTCGATCCTCCCGTTGTATGTTCACCCTAGTTAAACGGATAGGCTTGCCGGCACGTAAACCCAGGGCGGCACCTTGAGGACGGATCCCCAATGGCCTGCCAGGTGTGCTTGTTGCTGAGCGAACCACCTTACCGCTCTCAACGCGGCCGCTCGAACTGTCGAGCTTGACTCGATTCAGAATCGAGAGTGTTGCCAATCGCGGAAGGCTACCCTGCCACTTTGGACGCGGCCGCTTGAGCTGTTGAGTGGACTCGAAACAGAACAAAGGTGTTGCCAATTGTGGAAGGGCCCCTTTGCATGCAGGCTTTCATACATAGGGCAGGACCTTCAAGGACAATAACCTCATATATAAAAAGGAAATTGCTTAAAGTTTCGTATGACTTAGCTTTCCTGTCGCCGCACCGGCATCCTTCGCGCTTGCAGGTGGCGTCGTTCTCTTGGCCGTCTTCTTCTATGGAAACCGTGGCCATGAGAAACTGCTACGCCAGCCACTAAACCAGATTCTCACAACTGCGCAGCCCCTACCTGGCGCGCCAAAGATGTCGGTGGGAACGACACCTATGGGATCACTGGGATCCCTTCTACGGTCGGCGGGCGCGGGGTCGTGAGGAGAGCAGGTTTAGGAGCTAGCACACGGATCGTTTACCCAGGTTCGGGCCGCGAGGATGCGTAAAACCCTAGTCCTGCTTTGGTGGATGTATTGAGTGTTCTTGAGCTTTTTGAACTAGCTACGGTGGATGTCCCGTTCCCAAAAAGCTAAATCCCTCTCCTAGTCGCCCCGGGCCTCCTTTTTATAGGGAAAAGGGGTTGCCACAGTGGCACACAGGAGGTGGAAAGGCCTACAGTGCGCGAGCTTATCACACGACATTACGGGACAAAGTGCATTAAATGTGCTACGTAGGTGTCCATTAGCTTTATCGGGGATGGGAACGAGGCCCGTCCCGTCCGTCGCCGCTTCGCCTCGCTTCGACACGCGCCCAGACCAGCGATGCATGCAGCACCATGTAGGCAGGCAAGCAGCTGAGGTGGCACGGTGGTAGGGCCTTCATGAAGATCTGCATGCCGCCACGCAGGTGCTTGCTGCTTTGGCCTAGAAGCTGCATGTTGCTACGCAAGTGCCTGCCCAGCTGGTTGGGCTGGCAGCTACATGCGAACGGCGGCAGAGTCTTGGCTGGTGTGGGCCTGGCAGTGGCCCTGCTGGCGCCCTCGGCAAGGGTCTTGCCGGGGGCCTGGCAAGGGTCTTGCTATGGTGTCGCAGTCGTCCCCGGCAAGACGCTTGCCGGGGGTCTTGTGGATTCCCCGTCTATGATCCCGCCGAGGGTCGTTGAGGGCGTCCTGGATTAGGGGGTGTTCGGATAGCCGAATTATACCTTCAGACGGACTCCTGGACTATGAAGATACAAGATTGAAGACTCCGTCCCGTGTCCGGAAGGGATTTTCCTTGGCGTGGAAGGCAAGCTTGGCGATACGGATGTTCAGATCTCCTACCGTTGTAACCGACTCTATGTAACCCTAACCCTATCCGGTGTCTATATAAACCGTAGGGTTCTAGTCCGTAGGACAACATACACATCAACAATCATACCATAGGCTAGCTTCTAGGGTTTAGCCTCTCTGATCTCGTGGTAGATCAACTCTTGTATTACCCATATCATCAATATTAATCAAGCAGGACGTAGGGTTTTACCTCCATCAAGAGGGCCCGAACCTGGGTAAAACTTCGTGTCCCCTACCTCTTGTTACCATCCGGCCTAGACGCACAGTTCGGGACCCCCTACCCGAGATCCACCAGTTTTGACACCGACATTGGTGCTTTCATTGAGAGTTCCTCTGTGCCGTCGCCGTCAGGCCCGATGGCTCCTACGATCATCAACAGCGATGCAGTCTAGGGTGAGACCTTCCTCCCCGGACAGATCTTCGTCTTTGGCGGCTTCGCACTGCAGGCCGATTCACTTGGCCATCTAGAGCAAATCGAAAGCTACGCCCCTGGCCGTCCGGTCAGATTCGGAAGTTTAAACTATACGGTCGACATCCGCGGGGACTTGATCTTCGACGGATTTGAACCACTGCCGAGCGCGCCGCATGACGAGCATGATCTAGCTCTGTCGCCGAACAGTGCCCTGGAGGCCGCACCCGCATCGACTCCGACCCTTAGCTCGGAGCCAACCGCGCCGATCGAGGATGGGCGGTTGGACGCCACCTCGGGGGCTATGATCCCAACGGCGGTTGAGCCGAACACTAGCCCCGTACTCATCAAGACTCGTGACTCCATGGAGCCGGATTCTTCTCCGGACTCCGAACTCTCCGCGCTCCTGCTGAGCGAATCCGATTGGGCGCCGATCATGGAGTTCACGGCCGTGGACGTCTTTCAGCACTCTCCTTACGGCGATATCCACTACAAGAAATATGTCAACTTGTGACCACCACTATTGGTCACTGAATGGTCACAAATTTCCATTTGTGACCTTTTTGTGACCAAAAACATAAGGTCAAAAGCTGGCCGTCATAAACTGACTATAGCGACCTTTCTTCTGGAATGGTCGAAGACGTTTACGACCAAAATATGCCTACTGTTTTGTTTTGGTCACTAGCAGCACCCCCATGCCACGTAGGCATCCGACGTGGCAATCTGATGTGGCACAAGAATCAGCCCGGTCCAATTCGGTTTTCTACATGGGCCTAGCCCAACAATTCGGCCTTTTTAATGTATTTTTCCCTATTAATTTGGTTGACTACATGGGCCAAGCCCACATTTTAGCCTTTTTATTTCTGGCTGGGCCCTTTTTCTCAACAGTTTTTATTTTTTTCTTTTATATAAAAAGGGGTCCACTTGTCACATGGGTCCCAGCTGTCAGGGTCATATTATTCATATTTCAATTTAACAGTAAATAAATAACTGGTATTTGAATTGGCAGTATTCAAATTGCACTGACAGAAAACACATGTAATACTTCAAATTATATCAACCAGATTCATGCAGCTCCTACTCTCCAAATAACACGTAATACTCTTAACACAAACTTTACAAGCTCTACAAGTGGAATAACGATACAAGCTCTACAGGTATGGCAATCACAATTACAAGCTCTATAGGGTAACAACTAGATACTTCATAAGCTCTACAAGTGTTTTCTTCTTCAGCATGGAGCTCCTTCGATAGCGATCATTCAGAACTGGGCTAACAGAACAGCAACATGTCGTCCACCCTGTTACATGAATAAGCTGAGAAGAATCAGAACAAATAGAACCAATATATTATCAACATTCCATTCAAAAAAGAACAGTTCTGTATATAGAATGATAACACAAATCCAGCTAGTACCATGCTTTTTTATTCATACAAGAAAACAGAGACTATGAATATGCATGAAGTGCAGGTCCTGTAACCTCACCGCAACACATTGCACCTAAAACAACAATGCCATTCTACTACCACGACCATCCATTCAATAGGCAAGATCTAACATTACTAGTCAAAGCACATACACTAACATCACAAACGCAGGATAAAGGGAACCGAGAGAGACACATGTGGATGACAACGTCGATCTGGATTTAGTTAGCATTTGTGAGGAGGTAGATTATCACCATGGTGTGCTTGATGATGCACATGACCATCATCTTCTTGCCGCCATTGCATCCGTGCGCTCTATGATGGGGGGTACCAATGCATCCATGTAGAACAAAATCACCATTATTAAACCACATCTTCAAGTACAAGCTAAGTATATATCAAGTGACAGCGAAAAAAAAGTTGAAAAAAACACTGGAAATAATTACTTCATGTCATGCAGAGTTCAAACTAAATAAACATATGCAAAGTTCAAACCAAAAAAACATATGCAAAGTTCAAACCGAATAAACATATGCATGATGGTGTCCTGTAGATGAACGAAGGACAACATCTACAAGGTTAGCCAAGCTTATAATAAAGACAGAATGAGATAGCAGAGTTAAATATCGGTGACATAGGCAGCATAACCATAAGACAACACCATATACTTGCTGTGCGGGTATATATAGTAAATCAACATTGTATCTTGCAAGTCAACAGTTATCATAGAGAACAAGATACCATAAGATGAATGATGGCACTCAAATTCTAATCTCACATAGATAAAATTCACTGCCATAGTAACAGTACATCTTCACTTGGATATATCTAAGAAGTCCAGTTGGTTCTCACAAGCAAGTGTTCTCAGGTTTGCCTTAACATGAAAGGTTAACTTGTACTTAACTGTGAGCAAACAGTACATAACAAAATCATGGATTTGATTTCAAGTAACCAAGAGACTAATTAATGTGTTACTGCCTGATACTGTCGATCAGAAAAGCATAAGCAGCAAACAATATCCTGCATATCAGTGGAAACAAGGTGACAAACAATGTTCCAGGGAGGTACTTTATATAATAAAAACTAATAAAAACAAACTAGGCACCTGCATATCACACAGCGGTAGTTTTAGATAATAAAAACTAATGTTCCACGCATAGTCTTAGCGCTCCATCAAAGAATCAACTAAAATTACTTTCAAGCAAACAGGTTGTACATCGATCAGGTTGTAAAGGACAAAAATTCAAGGGTGTACCTAGTGCAAGAAGGCATTTACTAGGTTTTGAAGCTAATAACAATTAGCATGCACGTATCACTTGTTGGAGTTGGTGCGTGGTCAAATTCAACTAGTGTAATGTATCGCCTATATATAATAGACCCATCTCTCCAATGCAATTTCACGGACCAAGAAACATAGGTGTTTATTTCTTCCTCTGCTAAACTATCTCCATATGGATACCAGCTAATGATACGCATATCGTATTAAGGCAACGCTTTGGACGGCACATATTCTGCAAGCTACTGCTAATTTGCAAATACAAATGGACGCCTAACAATGCTCGCATAGAATTAGCAGAGCATGGTAGATTTATAGCCATCAGGGGAGGGGACACCTGAACCCACGTCGGCTGCTGCAGGGCTTGTGCTGCACACAAACACACACATACATGTATCAGAAGCAATTCAGTCAACACTCTTGGCAGGCAAGAGGCAAGTTGGCACTCACAGGGTTGAGATAATAGCAGGAGACGTGCATACCTGAAGGGTCGAGCGATTGGTCCGAGCCCGGAGAGCAGAGGAGGCATGGCGGCGGTGTGCTGGCGCGCCTTGGAAGCCCGGGAACCTGGAGTTACCGATGGTCAAGAAAGAAGAGGAGCAGAGCAGGCCCTTGATGGCCAGCTAGATGCCTCCCTCCTTCTCCTCAAGGATGGGTGACCTGCAGTAACAGATATGTTATACAACCCGGGATCAAATGTAGCACATACTATCGTTGTAACAGTCTTCTCTTGTGTCTGGTAGTATCCAAATTTACTGTTACTTTTTAAAGTTAAGCTGAATCGTCTTGTAGGAACAAAAGAAGAAATGAGTTGAGTCTCTAAATCTGACCATGCTACAAGACTAATACCGAGTACACACATTTCCAGCCAGCATTTTAAATCTAAATGTGATACTAGTGCTGATATGGTCAGTTATAATAGGTTCACCTGAAGAAAAATACTACTCTACTACCACTACCATCGATTCAACTTACAGGATCTAACAATACTAGTGAGCGCACACAGACTAACATCACAAGGCAGGAGAGAATAGAGGGAACAGGGACCTGATGATGATAATGTTGACATTAAACTGTACTATATGTGCAAGTAGGCCACTCTACCCAGTGAGATTAATACACTACAGAATCTATCTAAGACAAGACCGCCACCGACATTAAACTGTACTATATTTCTAGACAGCAAACTAAATAGACGGCTGCTCTCAAACCATACATCCAAATGAAGCAAACGAGTACTCTACGGAAACCTTAGAACATGCTTTACAACTCATATGTAGAGGACAACTTGAAATTATGAGCATAACAAACTCGTTTTTCAGTTAGAAGCTCGCGGCCCAAAACTGTCAGGTAATGCAGTTTTTTAACTGAACCAAATTCAGTTTACGGATACATGATCATATTCATACTAGAATGAAAACAGCCAACAACTCATAGCGAGGCATTTGTTAGTATACTACAGGAACACAAGATGCAATAACTAAATCAGACAAAGACCAAACTATATAAGTTGTGTTGGTGACATTCGTCACAATCTTGTTAAATACTCTAAGCAAAATTACTCCACATATGCACATGTCTCAAGGAACCAGCAGCGCTGCTTTCTCCCTTGGTCCGGCTCCTTGCTATGCAGGATGACTGAGACTCGGATGCAGAGCGAGCTCCCTGCAAATGACATATTGTATCAATGCTTTGCAGTAACAAAAGAAACTCACATACAATAGAACTTACGCAATAGTGTATCAACACCCCAAAGGAGGCATTACAAAATTCTCAAAGAATGTTTCCGAAGGGATTAACCTCACAGCAACACACCAAACCTGAATATACTACCACTGTACTGGAACCACCATACATTCAACCAACAAGATATAAAAAAATACCAAGTCAGGAAGCACATGCAGATAACTATGTTTGTGCAAATCAGATCTTTTGCATAGAACAGTACATCCTATTCAAAAGAATACAGAGACCTCAAGCCATGTAACTACCGAAAGAAGAGGGAATCAATGCAATTCTATATAGAGAAAAACACATAGCAAAACTTCAGTATTTGGTGGTACAATGAAAGAGAAGTTCAGTTGAAGAATCCCTAACTGATGCAAGATTTGCTGCAAGTGAACTATCAGATACATCAATATCAACACACAGATGGTCAATACCTCATAACACAGAGCTAAACTGCAGGGTATAACCTTTGTAAAAAATTGCAGGGTATAACTGAATCTAGTAAAATGGAGTTAGCATTTGATAAGGGAATACTAGTCTGTCAACTACAAGCTCCTGTTCGATCCTTCAGTTTCAGAAGTTTCAGATCTAATTCTTGATACAGCGCACCACACCAAAATGTTCAGTTTGAAAACCGAATCCAACAGAGGGCTGCTGGGCCTCGTACAGTAGGCGAAGGGGAGGCGGCCCAGGTGCGTGTGGGGAGGGGTGACGCAGAGGACGAGTGGGCATCGTTGCTTAGATGGCGGGGCGACAGAGACGCGGGGGTGGTCGGCGGCACCTGATCACGACGGAGATGAAGCGGGGCGGCGGAGTGGAGGGGGAGATACCTGATCTGGCAGAGGCGGTCGAAGAGCGGCAGGGAGTAGACACCCTCCTCGTCGGCGAAGTAGATGACGCCATCGAGGAGGTGGTTCTCGATGACCTCGAGGCCGGCTTTGAGCTGGTGCGGGCGGAAGTCGACTACGGGGGAGGCATTGAGGCCGTCATAGCAGCCGACGTAGTGGTGTATGACGGTGGTGCGGTGCAGCGCGAGGGCGGCCTCCGGGGAGGGCTTGCTGGCCTCGACAATGACCCAGAGCACAGGAGGGTGGACGAGGCGCAGCGTCTGGCCCATCCGGTTGATGTAGTAGGCGAGGAGTGGTGCGGGGGAGAGGGAGAGACGAGGGAGAGATGGTGAGGGGAGGGAGGGACGGCGAGGTCGGCAGTGGGTGGGAGGTTGGATCGGGAGGCGGCGGGTAGAGTTTGGATCGGGAGGTGGCAGTGGCGGCGAGGAGATGGGGGGAGGAGGGGTGCGATGAGGGAAGGGGTGTGATGTGAGCTAGGGTTTGGGCTGTGGTGTGCGTGAGAGGTGAGGGGGAAAGGGCTACCGTTGGATCCAGGAGCATCCAACGGTGTTTGATGCATGATCCGCATGAGATGGCTATGGCCCAATCAGAATGGAGTATGTGTCTATGACGTTATGACCATTTAAAATTGGACGTTATGACCATCCAAAATTGGTCGTGGTCAAATAAAATTAAAATGTAAAGTCATGTCAGCATTTTATTTTTCATTTTTTTAGTGTCCAAAATGATTTTTTTGTTAAGAAGAAGCTACCAAATAATTGCACAAGGGTGCATCTTGAAATGGCAAACAATTTTGCTTAAGGAAGTTTTCATTTTCTTTGCATGGAAATTTCATTTTTCATTTTTCGAGTGCCTAAAATAAGTTTTTTTGTGAAGGATCTATCATATATTTGTTGCAAAATTGTACCAAATCATTTTCCTAAAATACTAGGTCATATTTAATATACAATTGACCAAATGGTTGGGTGTAAAAAATTTTGATCCACCTCTCGTGAAAAAGACAAATTTCCGCCGATTCAGCTGGAAGCGGGTCAAATTTGAACTGCAGCTGCCTCATAGTTTGCTATTTATTTTTTCCAAAAATCATTTCTAGGTACATAAGTACCTATTTAATGAGAGAAACACCAAAAAAATTCCAAGATTCAACCACTAGCTAGGAACGGTCATTCCCGCCGTTTTGACCGCATTTTGAAATGGGCATAAAAATTTCAAAAAAATCAAAAAATTGGGAAACCTTCGCATTCTGTCATTATATGTGGCCAAGTTCCCAGTAAAATAACAAACTTCTAATACGGCAATTATTTTTAAAAAGTGTTCTAAAAAACGAGCTATCACATGTGGAGATCAATGGCTTTCAAGCCAAATGATCAATCTTATGGCCACAATCATGGCATAGTTTGTACAAATGATCTCATATTGTGCAAAAGGGTGCATATTGGAATGGCAAACAATGTTGCCTAATGAAGTTTTCATTTTCTTTGGACGAAAAAACCATTTTCCATTTTTCGAGTGCCCAAAAGGAGGATTTTTTGTGAAGGACCTCCCAAATAATTGTTGCAAAATTGGACCAAATCAATTTTCTAAAATACTAGGACGTATTTAATGCACAATTGACAAAATGGTTGTGTGTAAAAAGTTTTGATCCACCTCTCGTGAAAAGGACATATTTCCGCCGATTCAGCTGGAAGTGGGTCAAATTTGAACTGCAGCTACCTCATAGTTTGCTATTTATTTTTTCCAAAAATCATTTCTGGTTACATAAGTACCTATTTAATCAGAGAAACACCAAAAAAATTCCAGGATTCAACCACTAGCTAGGAACGGCCATTCCCGCCGTTTTGTCCGCATTTTGAAACAGGCATAAAAATTTCAAAAAAAAATCAAAAAATTGGGAAACCTTCGCATTATGTCATTATATGTGGCCAAGTTCCTAGGAAAAATAACAAACTTGTAATACGATAATTATTTTAAAAAAGTGTTCTCAAAAACGAGCTATCACGTGTGGAGATCAATGGCTTTCAAGCCAAATGATCAATCTTATGGCCGCATTCATGGCATAGTTTGTTCAAATGATCTCATATTGTGCACAAGGGTGCGTCTTGGAATGGCTAACAATGTTGCCTAAGGAAGTTTTCATTTTCTTTGCACGAAAAATTCATTTTCCATTTTTCCGAGTGCCCAAAATGAGTTTTTTTGTGAAGGACCTCCCAAATAATTGTTGCAAAATTGGACCAAATCAATTTTCTCAAATACTAGGACATATTTAATGCACAATTGACAAAATGGTTGGGTGTAAAAAGTTTCGATCCACCTCTCGTGAAAAAGACAAATTTCCGCCGATTTAGTTGGAAGCGGGTCAAATTTGAACTGCAGCTGCCTCATAGTTTGCTATTTATTTTTTCCAAAAATCATTTCTAGTTACATAAGTACCTATTTAATCATAAATACATGGTTTGGTGGCGATAGGTCGAGGTTTGGGCAGTGGCCGAGGCCCCCAACTCTAGAGCGCGTAAACTCGCATGCCCGCCGCGTGGTCACCGCATGGCCGTGGCGTTGCCATGTGTTCTGGGCGGCCTAGGCATGTCTAGTGGGTTGGGCACTCCCGAGGTAGGTGCTAGGAAGAAAATCACAACATAAGATTCTCACGAGGAGACCGATCGATGCTCAAACATGA
Source organism: Triticum aestivum (assembly GCF_018294505.1). Classification (NCBI taxonomy): domain Eukaryota; kingdom Viridiplantae; phylum Streptophyta; class Magnoliopsida; order Poales; family Poaceae; genus Triticum; species Triticum aestivum. The sequence goes on along the minus strand of NC_057794.1, from coordinate 104,597,411 downwards.
ATAAGCAGCCAAGTGTTTGATTAGCGGTACGGGAAATGCACATGGCCAATGGGCATGAGTTTTGTCCGAGGATGATCATCTACTAAGGAGAATGTATTCACAAATTTTGAGCTCAAAAGGAGGATCCTAGGTGGTACTTGCTTTGCAAAGTACCAAACTGGACAAAAATATGAATGTTGAAGCTGGGCTCAAAATAATGAATGGATTGAGCTGAAATTTGGTGGAGGATGGTTATTTGGGCATAGGAAAGCATTGTAGAAAATTGATATCATTTTGACATGCCAAAGTAGTACTTCCTTCACAATGCTCTTCTATGGACAAAAACTTGGGAAAACTAGTGAGAGAGATTGGATGAATGAAATGAGCTAAAAATTGGTGTAGGTAAGTTACATAGGTATGGTCATGCGCTGGTAAATTTTCAGATCATTTGGGTAAGCCTAGCTAGTACTTACTTCACAAAGCTTCTCTCGAGGTAGAAACTTTGGAAATTTCCTGAGAAAGATTTACTAGGAAAATTGAGCTGAATATTATCATGTGGCAATGATTTGGGTATGGAAGAGTGCCCGAAAAGTTTGAGGGTAATAGGAGGGGTCTATATAACACTTGCTTTGCAACGTGCCAATTTGGCCATAAAATATAAATTGAACCTGGGCTCACATAGATGATTTGACTGAGCTGCAATTTGGAGGAGGGTGATAATTTGGGCATATGAAGGAACTGTATAAATTTCATGTCATTTAGAGATATAAAAAAGGTACTTCCTTCACAATGCTTCTAGGTGGACAAAAACTTTGGAAATTTGCCGAGGAAGATTTGCTAGGCAAATGGAGCTGAATTTTGTCATGCGGTAATGATTTGGATAGGAAAGAGTGCCCAAAAATTCTGAGGGCAATCAAGAATATATAAATAGCATTCCTTCATAAAGTGTTGTTGTGAACAGAATAGGAAAATGAATATTGTTGAATTAGTTTTGAACTAGGCAAGGAAGGATTTTTACATATTTGATGAAGATATGCCCCAAAGAATTTATGAGATTTTTTGGGAATTTTGGGAATGATAGAAATATAGGTTGCTTCACAACCTAGGGCAAAAACTGCCACATGGACATGACACATAGGCAAAACTGATGAGATGGCGCCAAGTCATCACAACCCACCACAATCTACAAGGCTATGACCATCTATATTGGTCATTAACAACTAGAAATAAGGCAGCGACTAGCACTGTTTGCTTTGTGACCATTTTGTGTAAGGAAATTATGACCTTTCTGACCAAAATGGTCGCAATGGTTTAGGGTTTGGAGCCCCTTGAACAGCTTTTGACCAATTGGTCTAAAATGGTCATAAATTTATGACCAATTCTTCAAGGGTCACTGACAGAAGGTAATAAGTTGACATATTTCTTGTAGTGATCCTGAAGTCACTGAAGTCTCTCTCTTTATCAGGAGAACCCTAGCCGGACTACGGTCAGCAAGGTTGGGATTCGGATGATGAAGAAATTCAAAGCCCACCCACCACCAACTTGGTAGCCACTGTCGACGATTTAACCGACATGCTCGACTTCAACTCTGATAATATTGACGGTATGGACGCCGATGAAGGAGATGATGAAGAATCAGCGCCTATCGAGCCCTGGAACGTCACCTCGTCATATGACGTAAACATGGTGGACGCACCCAAAGATGACGGCGCAGAGCGGAAGAACGCACCGAAGGATTGTTCCCTCGAAAAGCAGTCAAAGCAGCGACGCAAGCGCCGCCCCAAATCCCGCCTCGATAGAAATAGTGATCACACTGATCCAGCGCCGGAGCAGGGCGAACCGATGCCAGACAACGGCAATCCGGATAATCAAACCGAACAAACAAATCCTATCAATGATAATGGTCCGGACGACATAACGCAGGACAGGCACTCGGAGCAACAGAATGCCCGTAAAAGGCTCGTGGCCACCGCAAGGAGCCTCAAAAAGCAGAAGCGGAGGCTCAAGGCCGCGCAAAACACGCTCCAATTTAGATGGATCAAAATACTCAACACTGTAGCAAGGTACGGCGACAATCACCCCTCCAAGAGCTACCCAAAGCGGAAGCTGCTACCCGAATTCGATGAGGAGGCCTCAGACCCCCCCCCCCCACAACCAAATATCAAAGCAGGCACCTGGTCGGATAGACGACCCCTCTACCACCACAGAACGGCATTCAACGCCGCTTACAATTCAACACGCGACCCATGCGAGGGCTCGCACCCAAAGGACGGTGCAACAAGATCCATCTATGGACCACGCAAGTGCGCTCCAGCATACAATGCAACACAACAAACATCCGAACAACGCGGCACACCCAGCTACAGGGGTGCCGCACACCCCCCTATGTTTCACCGATGAGGTGCTGGACCATGAATTTCCAGAGGGATTCAAGCCCGTAAACATAGAGGCATACGACGGAACAACGGACCCTGGGGTCTGGATTGAGGACTATATCCTTCATATACATATGGCTCGAGGGGATGATCTCCATGCCATCAAGTACTTACCTCTCAAACTCAAAGGGCAGCTCGTCACTGGCTCAAAGGCCTCCCCGAAAGCTCCGTTGGAAGTTGGGAAGTGCTCGAAGACGCCTTTCGGGCAAACTTTCAAGGGACTTATGTCCGACCTCCGGATGCGGACGACCTGAGTCACATAACTCAACAGCCCGGAGAGTGAGCCTGAAAGCTTTGGAATAGGTTTCTTACTAAAAAGAACCAGATTGTCGACTTCCCGGACGCCGAAGCCTTAGCGACTTTCAAGCACAGCTTCCGCGACGAATGGCTCGCCAGACACCTCGGCCAAAACAAGCTGAGAACGATGGACGCATTAACAAACCTCATGACCCGCTTTTGCGCGGGTGAGGACAGCTGGCTAGCCAGATGCAGCACCAGCGACCCAAGTACATCTGAAGTTAGAGATGGAAACGGGAAATCATGGCGCAACAGCAATAACAAACGCCGGAATAAAGAAGACAGCACAGAGGGCACGGCAGAAAATGCCGGATTCAAAATCCCTCGGCCAAACCAAAAGCCGCCCTCCAAAGGCACCAGGGACGAACTGTCCAGCCTCAACAAAATTCCGGACCAAGTATGTCAGATCCATAGTACCCCTAGCAAACTTGCTAATCATACCCATAGAGAATGTTGGGTCTTCAAGCAGTCCGGCAAACTTAACAACATACACAAGGGGGAGGACACACCAAGTGAAGACGAGGACGAACCTCCCAAGCAAGACAAGGGGGAACAAAAGAAATTTCCACCCGAAGTCAAAACAGTAAACGTGTTACACGTGATCAAGAGAAAAACCAATGCGGCACTCCCTGAAAAATATACCCAAGTGCCTGTCATCGCGAAGTCCCGCCACTGGTCGTCTCAACCGATCACCCTCGACCATCGTGATTATGCATCAAGTATCCGGCATGCAAGATGGGCTGCACTGGTATTAGACCCAGTAATTGGCGGATACCACTTCACACGAGTCTTGATGGATGGCGGCAGTAGCCTAAACCTAATATATCAGGATACAATCCGCGGGATGGGGTTAGACCCAACACAAATTCGCCATAGCAATACTACCTTTAAAGGAGTAACGCCAGGCCCAGGGGCTCGTTGTACGGGCTCCCTACTACTACAAGTTATATTCGGCTCCCCCGATAACTTCCGTCGCGACCATTTAACTTTCCACATCGCTCCGTTTAAAAGTGGCTATCAAGCACTACTCAGACGTGAAGCTCTCGCTCGCTTTAATGCAATACCACACTACGCCTCCCTAACACTCAAGATGCCCGGTCCGCGTGGCATCATTTCAGTGCATAGAAGTATCAAGCGATCTCTGCGCGCCGAAGAGAGTGAGGCTGCCTTGGCAGCCGCACACTAAAGGTGCCCGGACCAGCAAAAGCATCCAATAGGTCGTCAAGACCTCAGACACAACTAATCAAGTCCGGCGCCGCTACTCATATTGAATAAACGGTCACACCCCTATCTTTCAAAAGTACAAGGGGTCAACGCACGCAGATGAGTGGCGATTTCTTCTTATCTTGAATTATACATGGTTTCTTTAGAAAACTATCCTTTTGCATGACAACCTTTTTACCTAAATTCCTATCTTTTACAGATGATCATTGTGCTACACCCGTCCAGGATACGGCACAACGGAGACACAGGCGCAGACGTGCAGCAGGGACCCGACCCAAGGATTCTTTTTAGATTAAGACCCTGCATAAACCTTTTTTACTGTCTCTTGTTGATACATATCCACCGTTGGGAAGGATGCTGACGTCTTGGCATGTGGCCACACCAGAACAATGCACATACTTGGACACAAGGGGCTTCTTACAAAGGCCATTCTTCAGGCCCGGTTTATACCACAAAGACCGAATACCCTAGGGAGTGTTTGCCGTCGCTAGTTTGGCCCTATATGCATCAGCTCCGAATCATTGTCTTTGGTCAAATGTTGGGTTTGCCCGGCTCCTGTGTTTTGGAGCCTTACGTTCCGCTTTACCGGCTAAGGTAGCACCAGGAGAACTACTGCTATTGTGCCCTGGTTCATCCGGACGAGCACCTCAGTAGAGAAAGCCGAAAACAGACTGTCATGATCTAGCGTGAGACTGGTCAACCACTCGATGACCCATGGGAATGTTAGAATTCCTCCGCCTTAACGAAGGGCCGCTTTCCGGCCAGGCATATACGCACCCCGGGATCGGGAGAGTGCGGAGCCACCAGGGGCTATCTAGTAGCCCCACTGTCAAACTCCTATGGCTAAGTGAAAGTGTTAAAGCATTATAGTCCGGTTGCCTCGCTCGCTCCGCTATCACCTCCTTAATAGGACCAAGACGTTGGGTTAAGTGTGAACGCATGTTTCTACGAACACCTCCGCATTATATGCGTGGGGGTTGAAGCCGACGACTGCAATCTTTCAGGTTATACACATGTATACATAAACGGCCGCCCAGGAGGCATCACATTACTTTCAGGCAAAAGTATAAAAGTAGCCTCATAAAAATTTAAAAAGCATTTCGCTTACAATGAGATTACATGTCATTCAAACATAATATTTTTTGAACACTGGGTCTCTATCAAACGAGCACCCTCAAGAACTTCCTCAAAGTAGTGCTCAGCAGCCCTTCGACCTATGGCCGAATCCTGCGCCGCAACAGTGGTAGCATCCATCTCTGCCCAGTATGCTTTAGCACGGGCAAAGGCCATCCGTGCACCTTCTATGCACGCCGACCTCTTCATCGCATTTATGCGCGGTACCACATCGAGGACCTGCTGCACCAAGCTGAAATAGCTGCTCGGTTTTGACCTTCCCGGCCATAGTTGATCCACAACAGACCTCATGGAGAGTCCGGACAACCTATTTAGTTCGGCCCATTCAGCTAATTGGTCCGTCAACGAAAGCGGACGCTCGGGAGAAAGGAATTGCTTCCAAAACAGCTGGTCTACTTCACGGTCCGTCTGACTCTGGAAGTACTTGGCCGCATCAGCAGCGCTCGCCGCCAGATCCATATACGCATCCTCCGAACTCCACAGCTGATCCAGAGGGGCATACCGTGGACCTCCATACTTCCTCTGCAGCATAAAGGACTTCCCGGCTACAATATCCCCGGCTTCCCGCAGCTCCTCCTTCTTTGCCCTCATAGAAGAGCGGAGGTCTTTTCCCGTTACAGCAGCCTTCTCAAGGTCCGATGCCTTTGCCTAGTTCTCCTTTTCAAGAGCCCGGCAACGATCTACGGCGGCTTTTAATTCTATGGTCATATTGGCCATCTTCTTCCGGCTCTCGCCATGTGTGGCCTTCTCGGCTCGCAACTCTTCGGCCGCCTTCAAAGCAGCCGCATTACCCAATCTTGCTTGTTCCTTGGCTCGGGCAAGTTCCGCCCGCAAGGCTTCAACAGTGGCAGCTCCATCTGCAGCCATAACATGTTAAAAACACTGGCATCATACTGTTCCTATGTGGCGTTTACCAGACAAGGATACTTACCCTGCGCCTCATCAAGCCTTGTTCTAACAAGCTCGATGTCGGCATCTGCCGCATGCAACTGGCATTCTAAACGGGCAAACTGGCTAGTCCGGCTGGCCATCGGAGTTTCCATCTCCTGCACATAAAGGCAGTATGGTTATTACCTGGAAGTATGATCCTCCGTTCGTCATCGTTTCCGATGACAACCAGAGTCTCAGGGGCTACTATCTACACAGGGCACACCTAACATGTGCAGGACTATTACACATTCCTTTTTACGTACCTCAAATCCTGTCAGTAAACTCATAAAAGCTTCATGCAATCCGCTTTCGGCGGATGATATCCTCTCCATCACCATATTCATTAGCACACGGTGATCATCTGAGATGGCCTCTCTCCCCACCAACTCCCTCAGAACGTCCAATCGCACATTAGACGACGTCGGACTCTTTTGTCTACTCTCTTCGGGAGCCGGACACTGGGAGCCTCGGGGATCAATTGGATCACCTTCTGGCCTCTCCGCACTCGGAGAGGCCCTCCGCGATGACACTTCAGGGTCGCCCGCTTCCGGAGTGGAGGAGTCCGGAGGAGGCGTCTCGCTCTCCATCATCTCTAGAAGAAGATCCCCCGAAGATGAGCTCATTTGAGAGGGGCTAAGGCCCGAACTACACAAATATATGCAGTGGTTATTTTCTCAGAAGAAAAGGATGGCATATCTGTACTATTAAAGTTTTCGGGTCACTTACGACTCCCGGGAGAATTGATCCCCCCGCGGACTTTGTTCGGCAGCAGCGCCCCCCAAGGTAGGGCCCCCGGTGGAAGATTTCTTCTCCCGTTTGGAAGCTTCGGCTTCTGAATTCCTGGGCGCGGTCCTTTTCCTCTTCCGGTCATCTTCCTTCACGGAGACGCTCGCTCCCTCGGTTAGAATAGGCAGCGTTGGGGGCCCGCGTTCGCCCGCATTACCCTCCACAGTATCTTCCTTCAAGGGATCCGGGCAAGGTGCGGTCTGGAGCATCTTTTCCAATACCGGATTCTCCAAACCCTCAGGGAGGGGGGGCCAAACACCGAATCAACTTCGCCTTTGTTAGCCAGTCCTGGTCGAAAAAGCAAACTCTCAGAAATAACTTCATAACGAAGGAAAGATAATATGTTCGGCCGGAAGATTCCTTACCTGTTTGGCGGCGCGGTTACTGCTCAGGCCCACGTCCTCGGTGATTTCCGGACACTCTACTTGAGGTCCGAAGAATGACTTATACATATCCTCGTGCGTCAGGCCGAGAAAATTTTGAATGGCACGCGGACCCTCGGGATTGAACTCCCACAAGCGAAGGGGCCGACGTTTGCAAGGCTGGACTTGACGAACCAGCATAACTTGTATTACCGCAACTAAACTGAGATCGTTGTTGAAGAGATCTCAAATGCGGCTCTGCTGTAAAGGCACGTCCTTGGCTGGACCCCAGCTCAGTCCTCTGCTGATCCATGACATCATTCGTGGTGGAGGGCTCGAGCGAAAAACGGGGGCGGCCGCCCACTTGGCGCTTCTAGGAGTCGTGATGTAGAACCACTCCTGTTGCCACAATGCAGACACCTCTGGGATGGAACCTTTGGGCCATGGAGCTCCCGTCATCTTGCATATGGAGGCGCCTCCACACTCTGCATGTTGCCCTTTGATCACCGTCGGCTTTACTTCAAAGGTCTTGAGCCATAAGCCAAAGTGGGGGGTAACCCGGAGGAAGGCCTCGCATATGACAACAAAAGTCGTGATATGCAGGAAGGAGTCCAGAGCTAGATCATGGAAATCTAGCCCGTAATAAAACATCAAGCCCTTGACGAAAGGATCCAGAGCAAAACCTAGACCTCGGAGGAAGTGGGAGACAAACACGACGCTCTCGTTGGGTTTGGGAGAAGGGACGGCCTGCCCCCCGGGAGGCAGCCGATGCGACATTTCGGGGGTCAGATACCTGGCCTCCCTCAACTTTTTGATGTCTTGTTCCGTGACGGAGGAGGGCATCCATCGGCCTTGAAGGCTAGATCCGGACATGACTGAAGGTTCGAAGCACCTGACCTGAGCTTTGGGCATTTGAGCTTGAGGCGGGGGAAGGATTTGATTGAGCACGGGAGGGAAAAGGTAAAAGCTTTGCCCCTTTATTAAGAGGGCGGATATCAAGCGTCCTCCCCGTGTCCGTTTGGACTTGCCTATGATCTAGGAGTCCTAGAAGTGGTTGGGTTACCCATGCCCGTATTGATGAGAACCCCGTAATAAGGGGACACGATCTCTGTTTTTACAAGACGTGCCAAGGGAACCACCTCGCATACCACGCTGAGGTGGGTAATTAAACGACTCGGATAAAGGCTCGGCCGTGGTGTGTCGCACCACGGGATACGTCAGCAGATTAGATTTATGTAAATATTATTCTCTCTATGGAAGTATGTGGAAACTTATTTTGCAGAGCCGGACACTATCTTTGTGTTTAAGATCTTCTATGAAGTACTTGGAGGAGGAACCCGCCTTGCAATGCCGAAGACGATTTGCACGCCGGCCTCGTCATCATTGAAGCCTGGTTCAGGGGCTACTGAGGGTGTCCTGGATTAGGGGGTGTTCGGATAGCCGAATTATACCTTCAGCCGGACTCCTGGACTATGAAGATACAAGATTGAAGACTCTGTCCCGTGTTCGGAAGGGATTTTCCTTGGCGTGGAAGGCAAGCTTGGCGATACGGATGTTCAGATCTCCTACCGTTGTAACCGACTCTATGTAACCCTAACCCTATCCGGTGTCTATATAAACCGGAGGGTTCTAGTCCGTAGGACAACATACACATCAACAATCATACCATAGGCTAGCTTCTAGGGTTTAGGCTCTCTGATCTCGTGGTAGATCAACTCTTGTATTACCCATATCATCAATATTAATCAAGCAGGACGTAGGGTTTTACCTCCATCAAGAGGGCCTGAACCTGGGTAAAACTTCGTGTCCCCTGCCTCCTGTTACCATCCGGCCTAGACGCACAGTTCGGGACCCCCTACCCGAGATCCGCCGGTTTTGACACCGACAGTCATCGTCTTCTAATCCTCATCCGATCTTGTGTGTTCGTGATCTTGAAAAATATCTGCATGCCACCAGGAAGGTGCCTCCCGAGCCCTGGTCCCAATGTAGTTGATTGGGTCGGAGCCGGTGGGCTCAAGGGTTGCTCGCTCTGCTTGTGTTGGGCAAGTTGCCCCGGCAAGGCTCTTGCCGGGGTTGTGGGGGAGCCGCCTCGGCAAGGATCTTGCCGAGGGAGTCCACCTCACCCTCTTGCCCTCCTATTCTTCTGGTCTTTGTGTCACCTTGGTTCTCTTGTGCTTCGGCTTCTCTCCGGCTTCCCTCCTCTGCCCTGCTAAGTGTGTCTGTGGCGCGTGGCTCTGACTTCCCATGCACAAGTAAGGGGGTCAAAAGGAGAGCCCCTACTTTTGTACACCGACACTTGCATAAAGGGTTCAGACCCACTTTGCTGCAATCTTCAAATTTTCCATTTACAAGGATTGTTGTCATTTCAACAATGCCCTCTTCAGTCAGACGCAGAGAGCTATGGCGTAATGGATCGTCTGTTCCTCCGGTATAAGTACACATCAAGCCAGATCAGCGGCTTAAGGGTATGATCCGCCACGAAACCCAGCATCGAACCAAATCCACTCCGGTTAAACTGTTTCCTAGCAGAGCTTGGGCCTTTCTGATAGCAGGGGTGAGTTTCTTATGTTTGGCGGTGGTAAGTTTCTCAGGGAGTTGATATTGACGTTCAGCATGATAACCCGGCAATGGATTTTCATCAGACGGCGAGGTATCTTTACAATAGAACCATGTATGATTCCAGTCCTTGGGGTGACTTGGTAGAGCTGCTTGAGGGAAGATGACGTCTCTTTTGCGTTGAATCGAAATCCCACCAAGTCCCAAGCTGGGCCCGTTTGTGAACTCATTTTTCCGGTTCAGATAGAAGTATTCCCTGAAAAGCTCAACACTAGGCTCTTCTTGAAGGTATACTTCACAGAAAACCTGAAAGTTATAGATGTTTGACACGGAGTTGGGTCCAATGTCTTGCGGAATGAGTTTGAAGAAGTGCAGAACATCTCGAAGGAACTTAGAGCCGGGCAGTGAGAAGCCCCGGTTCATATGATCAGTGAATACAATGACTTCACCATCCTTTGGCAGAGGTCTCTCTTCACCCGACTCAGGAGCATGGTAATGCATGACACTCTTCTTTGGCAAATATCCAACTTTGACAAAATCTTTTAAAGTATCCTTAGTGACGATTGATGGAACCCAGTTACATGTAATAACTGTCTTTGGCGGCATTGTGAAAGGAGGACAACCTAAAGGAAGGGACTAATTTGCCGGTTCAAGTCAGTTGGTGAAATCAAAATTTAACAGTTGCAGTGTATATTCAGAATGGCGGCTTAAGCGAGGGCTAATGATATATGATGTAATGATAAGCCGGTAAAGTAAGCTGCCGTGATTAAGATATTCAAGATCTAACAAGGGAAAAATTTGCTAAGTGTTGGGACAAACAGGTTCCACAAGTTAAAGCTCTAAATTCGGATCTACAACTGTTCAGAAAAAGGAGATAAATTCGAAACCTACAGAGGCGGCAGCAGAAAAGTGGAGGTGCCCCAGAGGAGATCTGTCGTGATGAGGATATGTTTTAATATCAAAAGCGGGTGCTAAAACTGTTACCGCACATGACCTACATTATTTTCAGATCAAAACTACGTGATCTAGCAAGGAGAAAGAGGAGCAGCGATGAACATCGACGAAGACCGAAACCCTAAGAACAGATCCATGTAAAGGAAAAAGGATGACTTACTGATGCTAGCTGACAGCAGAGGAGTGCCGCGGCGTTTCTGGACCGTTCAGGGAGATGCAGCGGCCGGAGTTGACGAAGAGGACAGAGGTCGACGGTGGCGGAGCTCGTGCGGGCTGGTTTGTCGCGAGGAAGAAGAAGACGAGAAGGAGAAGAGAGGATAATGAGAAAGGGGCGGTCTGACCTTATTTATAAGGAAAAGAGTAACAGGCAGGCACAAAAAACAAGGAGGCCAAATGATGATTATCCAACTAATTGAACGCCTCGATTTTTGGAAGGTCATTAAAGATAAAAAATCTGTTAAAGATGACGTTGTGGTGGGTTTCCGAAATTTCTAGAGATGACGTCATGGCTGGTTACAATGTTTCACAGCAAAGGAAAGAAGGATTTTTTAAGTGTTGAAGATTGACATGAACAAGTTCAAATCAACCTAGGGCCTAATGTTGGGGATATGACTATTAGATATGACCCGCCCAGGAGGGGCCGGGTCAACCACAATGGCGATTCATCTCAATGAAGCCCAAGAGTATACAAGATGGCGGTTCATAGTTAGGCTTGTAAAAGGCCCAAGCCCAGAGGCGGCTTAAGGCCCGTAAATATAAACTGCCATGTATGTGTAGGCTTGTAATATAAGGCATGTAAGATACGTCACCGAGCCGGACACTGTTGGATTTCGGGTTCCGACAGACCCTTGAGGTTTGAACACTGGGGTACCCACGGAGATCTCTCCCCTAACGATCTACGTCCAATCTCCTCGCGTGATCTAAGATGGAAACAACGAACAACACAAGGGACACGAGCTTTATACTGGTTCGGGCCACCGTTGTGGTGTAATACCCTACTCCAGTGTGTGGTGTGGTGACTTGCCTCAAGGGCTGATGATGAATAGTACAAGGGAAGAAGAGCCTCACGAGAGGTGTTCTTGAGCTGGTGCGATGAACTGCTTGGGCGAGTTCAGTCGCCTCTCTCTCTCTATCTCTCTTTTTTGGTCCCTCCTTGTCTGCCTTCTAGGTGTTCCCTCCGTCTGTGGTGGCTAGCTCTATTTATAGGGGCCCTGGGCCTCTCCCCAAATAATGAGTGGGAAGGGCGCCAACAATTGGCCATTTTGAAGGGGAACATCTAGTACAAGTTATCCTTACCAAAGGTGGTCTTCGGCTGCCAAAAGTACTGGTGATGACGCCGTCTTGGTCTCCATGGTGACCTCCGTCCTGCCGCTCTGCTGGTCTTGGTCTCGTTGCACCGGAATGGTAACCTTTGCCCGATGCCTTGGCCTGTGCTTGCCCCCTTTGCACCAAAGGGGAAACAAGGACATTGCGCAGGTCGGCGCCAGCCTGGTCTCTATCATCATGGCTTGCATCACAGGCTCCTCGCGAGGTATCCCCGCCTTGATCTCTCCGCCTCCTCACGAGCCTACCTGGTGAGGCTGCCTCTGAGGAAGCTTCCGGTCGTCCGCCCCGCGAGGCTTGGCCCCTCGCGAGGGTCTTGACTTGAGCTGATGAAGATGGGCCTCGCTGGGCCCCCACTTGAGCCACGCCGCAAGCCGCAGGCAGGCAAGTCTGGGGACCCCCGTTTCCAGAACGCCGACAGTAGACCCCGGGCCCAAGGCGCGCCTGGGCTTGGCCTAGCAGGGAAGCGGAGGGGCAAGCGCGAAGCGCCGCGGGCCCCAACAGCCTGCGGCTTTGGGCGCCGCGTGGCAATTGATTGGACGTGGGTGTCTGCACTTCCCCATGACGCCTTGTTACACGCCCGGCTAAGCGGACCCGTAGTTGCACACAGTTGTTCCTCCTTTCCGCTGCTCGCCCGCCTCCTACCTTTCCTTCTTCTTTGAGCTCCAGCCTCTGCCGCTAATTCGGCTCGAGTTCTTCCTCTTCTTCACCGCCATGGCACCGACGAAGAAAGGAAGGGTAAAGAAGCATGCGCCTCTGCCCTCCACACCTCCAGCGGTGACCCCCGCCGTCGCCCGGTCGATCATACTCAATCCAGAAGCTTTGGACAAGGTCTGCTCCGCCCTTGCAACTATCTTCAACGAGTGCGGCAGGACCACGGCCTGGCCTGCGTCCCATGCCTCCCTTGATAGGATCGTCACGGAGGTCCGATTCTTTGTCGATGCCCTATGGGCGGGTCTAGTTCCCCCCTTTTCCGCCTTCTTCAACGCGGTGCTCTCCCTGTAAGTGCATCTAGTGCCCCTTAGTGATTCTGGTGTATTGAAGACTTATAGGTTAAGGGACTAATGTGTTTATGAGTGTACACAGGTCTATAAGTCTATGAGGAGTTTGATATTTACAGAGAAAGTCGACCCCTAAAAATGAAGTTCTTCGTCTGAAGACTTTGGTATTCTAAAGACTTTCTGAAGACTTTGAAAGTGAAGAAAATGGTGGTACCTTGAAGACTTGGTATTCATTCATGAAACATGAAGCATGAAGACTTTTGTTTTCGTAGTTTCATTTTCTCTTTCTTGAGTCATAGGAAACACCGAACTGTTAAAGGGGGTCGAGGAAATACTAAGGAAAAATTTCCATGTGATGCTCAACTCAAAATCCTACACCTACCAATCCCTTCGAGTGAAGCCATTGGAAATCTCATACAGTCCAGTCATATTCTTCAGTGACAGAGACGAAGTTCTTCTAGTCTCTGAGGAATTTGTTCTGACTGAGGAGTTAGGAATTTGCCAGTGCGGATTGCCTACACAGTGAGGAACATGATAGCCCCGAGGATTTTGCTACTCAAAATTCTGACCGTTGTTGTGCTATGCGCCAGCTATCCCAAAATATCTATCCACCTAATGGTCATATCATTGAAGGGCATTTATGTCTTATCATGTCGGGCTGCTCCCTAGGCTATAAATAGCAGCCCCTACAACCACTAGCTGGTTGGCTGCTCCGAGAGAAACTGACACTTGTCATTTGAGAGCAACCCATCCTCTGAGGACTTTGAGCGAAAATCATCAAGTGAGAAAAAACCCAAAACCCAAACACCTACAAACCCCAAGTGAGTGAGCATCACTGAAGAGATTGATCCTTCATGGATCCGACGCTTGTTACCTTTGAAGACTGTGCTTCTTCCAGACGGTTAGGCGTCATGGTTTCGAGCATCCAAGAGGAATTGTGGATCGCCAAGTAACCAAGTTTGTGAAGGTTCAGAAGTCACCTAAAGACTTACCACGAGTGATTGGGCGAGGTCTGTGTGACCTTAGCTCAAGGAAAATATAGTGAGGACTTGGTGTCCTGAGCTGTGTGCTCAGGACTGGGTGTCCGGGAGTGGGTGTCCGGGATTGGGTGTCCGGGACTGTGTGTCCTCGAGTTTAAATACTCAGCCGCTCCAACCAGACATACAACTAAGACAGCAGTTGGAACCAGTCTACCAAATCATTGTCTTCACCAAGCTTACTGATTCTATTTCCTAAACTCTTTCATTTCCTCATAACTGTGTTGTGTGCTTGTTCATATCTGTGTTTGAAGACTTTGACTGAAGACTTTCTCAATTTCCTCATTTCAATTTCTTCAGTATGTTTGTCTTCATCCTGTGTTATCCTGTGCTTAAGCTTCCTGTACTCTGTGCCTGTCTTCATTTCATCATGATGACTATGCTTGTATTCTGTTATGTTTACTTTTGAGTACTCATTCCGCTTCTAGTAGTTCTTCACTAAGGAATTTCCTCACCGGCAAATTCCTTAGTGAAGAATTTCATTAAAATCGCCTATTCACCCCCCTCTAGTTGATATAACGCACTTTCAATTGGTATCAGAGTGAGGTACTCCCTTGTTCTATGTGATTTTGGTTTAACCACCTAGAGTTTAGTTATGTCGACCGCAGGTATGACAAAAGTGACATGCCCCATCTTTGACGGTCACGAGTATCCCAAGTGGAAGGCCATGATGAAGAAACGCCTCATGGCGATGAACATCAAGTTGTGGACCGTCACTGAGATTGGTCTGACCGATCTGTGCAAGATGGCGGAAGCTGATGACATTTGCAAGTACACTCTTCTCAACCTGCCGGCGAAGGATGTCACCTGCTCCAGTCTGTCACAAAATCAGTTCAGGAATATCATGCATCTCGATCATGCGAAGCTCATCTGGGACCGTCTCTCTGAGGTCTATGAAGGTCATCGAACCTGTCATGATCCTTGATTTGAGGACTCTCAAAGCTATGACATTCGAACCAGAATCATCATCTTCTGCATCATGCCTTATGGCAAGAGATGCTGAGTTAACTGAATGCTACCTATCCGAGTCTAGTGATGATGAATCTAGTGATGAATTTGGACCTAGCTATGTCAAACTTGCTTCCCTTGCCACTAAACAACAAAGAGCTTTGGAAAAAGTTCACTACATGCTAAACAAGAGCGATGATATGTTGGGCGAAGAAATGGATCAGTCAAAAGCTTTGGCTGAAAGTCTTCAAACGCTTCATACTAAGTATGACACCCTTCAAGATCAACATAACACTCTCTTATCCGATCATGAGAAGCTTTCTTATGAATTTCTTCAAAGAAAGCAAGACCTTGAGAAGCTAAGAGTGAGTTATGAAGATCTTCAGAAGGAGTGCGATTCATTACTTGCTCAACAAATCAGCGCTTCTCAGGAAGAATTTGTTCCTCCATGCTTGAAGTGCATTGAACGTGAATCTGCTAATTCTTCACCTGAATGTTCAAATGCTGCTAATGTTTCAAATTCTTCACATGCCTCTGCTATCACTAATTCCTCATCTCAGGACATTGCTAGTATCACTAACGATGCAGGGCTGAAGGAATTGTACATGACAGGCATGTACAAAAGCCTCAAAGGGCATCAGACTCTTTGTGATGTGCTTAAAAAGCAGATCCTCAACAGGAACCCTAGGAAAGAGGGTATTGCTTTTGAGAGGAAACTCAATGCTGATGGTACATATTGGAAGCCTAAGTAGTACCCCAAAACTACATGGGTTGCTGCAAAGGGACCTCTAGTTGATCCATCTAACCTGTCTGGATTTGCATGTGAATCTCCTCATTCTGATGATGAGTCATTTGACTCCAACTACAAACTGTTCAAAAATCAGAATGGTGAAGTATTTGCTAGATATGTTGGCACTAACTGCAGGAACGGTCCCCCTATGAAGAAAATCTGAGTTCCCAAAAGATGCCTTGAAAATCTTCAGGTGAATGTCAGCATGACGCCACCTGTGAAGAATAGGAACCCCGGATCAAATTCTTCATATGGACCAAATTCTTCATATGGATCCAAGTCCTCATAGAGACCAAACTCCTCACATGGATCATATTCCTCAAAAGGATCAAAGTCTTCATATTAACATCATCGTGCTAACCCGTCTGTTTCGCAGGGAAGATCTAAGGATTATGGATATGTGCATTATTCTTCAAATCAATATGTCCATAAGTCCTCGAAGAATTTCTCTGCTTACTCTTATGCTTATTCTAACCCCTCTTATGTGAAAAGAAATGGACTGGATTCTATGCCATCCTTCTCGTATGGAGCTCGTAGAGTGATGAACTCTTTGCCACCCCTTCAGATGTGGGTGGTGAAGAAAAAGAACTAATCTCTTTAGCGGGGTCAGGTCTCTAGACATACGTAATTGTCTGAAGAATTTGCTGGAGACCTGAGCATGCCTGATAGGATGCAGGCTAATCATGAAGAAATGAACTTTCATTTCTCACGTCCTCACACTGCTTTATCTGTTCTATTGCTTGATGAAATTGATCTGATGAATTGATGTCATAATCTTCACTGTTGAAGTATATGAGTTTGTAAGCTGCACTAATTCATCTGCAGGATGATCAACCCAAAGCCACTGAGTGGGTCCTCGGTAGTGGATGTACAAATCACATGACTGGTGACAAGAATCTATTGATGGATGCTCCATTATCTCCGTCGCATCTGAAGCATATCATCTTTGCTGACAAAGGCAAAAGTCAGGTATTGGGTCTAGGTAAGGTTGCAATCACAAAGGATCGACACATGGACAAAGTCATGCTTGTTGAGTCCCTAAGATACAACCTTATGTCTGTCTCAATGCTTTGTGATCTTGATATGGTTGTTGTCTTTGGCAAGTACCGTTGTGTTGTGGTTATGGAAGCTGACAATTCCAAAGTCTTCGAAGGCTTTAGGAGAGGAGACTTGTATATTGTTGATTTCTCTACAGGACCACAACCAGCCATGTGTCTACTTGCAAAAGCTTCAGAAGGCTGGCTCTGGCATCGACGACTCGGTCATGCAGGCATGAGGAATTTGCACAAGCTTGCGAAGAAGAAGCATGTCATTGGCATCGAGAATGTCAAATTCCTCAAGGATCACCTATGCGGAGCCTATGAAGCTGGGAAGATGACAAAGGCCAAGCATCCAGCGAAGACTATCATGACCACTACTCACCCATTTGAATTGCTTCACATGGATCTCTTCGGTCCTAATCATTATTCTGATGTTTCAAATGAAGCATCTCAATATGGCTTTGTTATTGTTGATGATTACTCTCGTTATACATGGGTACACCTTGTTACTTACAAACATGAAGTGCAGGAAGTATTCAAATGATTTTCCTCGAGGGCTTCAACCAACTTTGGTGTGAAGATCAAGCACATCAGAAGTGACAATGGCACTGAGTTCAAGAATTCTGGTCTCGATGACTATATTGATGAACTTGGTATTACTCATGAGTTATCTGCTCCTTATACTCCTTAGCAGAATGGCGTCGTGGAGCGCAAGAACAGGACTCTTGCTGAGATGGCTCGCACTATGCTTGATGAATACAAAATGCATCGTCGCTTCTGGACTGAGGCAATTGATACTGCGTGCCACATCATCAACAGAGTATATCTTCATAAATTCTTCAAGAAGACTGCCTATGAACTCCTCACTGATAATAAACCCAATGTAAGTTATTTCAAAGTCTTTGGTGCTAAATGTTGGATAAGAGATCCTCATCAAAACTCAAAATTTGCACCGAAAGCACATCAAGGTTTTATGCTTGGTTACGGAAAGGACTTGCACACCTACAGAGTCTTCAACAACGCTCTTCACAAGGTTGTTGAAACTATAGATGTCCGGTTCGATGAAACTAATGGCTCGCAAAGAGAGCACCTACCTACTATGATAGATGAACTAGCACCTGAGGAAATTATCAAGTTCAAGGCTACTGAGGATGTCATTCCTACTAAAGAATCTGCTGAAGAATTCATTCCAGAACATGAAGAACGTCGAGCTAATGCACCTGAAAAAATACTAAAGAAAATGGTGCTGAAGAGAATGCTGATCAAATTCCTCAACGACAACCAGCTCATCCTCGCATTCAAAAGAAGTGCAAGTTGAAAAGATCATCAATGACATCAAAGCATCAGGTCCTCTCACACACTCAAAAGCTTCAAATTTATCTAACTTTTGTGGGCACTGTGCTTTTGTCTCTATTACAGAGCCCACTAAGGTAGATGAAGCATTTCTGGAGCCTGAGTGGATTCAGGCCATGCAAGAAGAATTACATAAGTTCGAGCACAACAATGTCTGGGAACTGGTCAAACGCCCGGATCCTTGCAAGCACAATATCATTGGCACAAAGTGGATCTACCGGAACAAGCAAGATGAAAATGTCCCTGTGTTGAGGAATAAGGCACGGCTCGTAGCTCAAGGCTACACACAGGTTGAAGGAATTGATTTCGATGAAACTTTTGCACCTGTTGCTAGACTTGAGGCTATTCGCATATTACTTGCTTATGCTAACCATCATGATATCACTTTATATCAAATGGATGTGAAAAGTGCATTCCTCAATGGTAAGCTTGAGGAAGAAGTATATGTTGCTCAACCCCCGGGTTTTGAAGATCCAAAGAATCCTGACAAAGTCTTCAGACTCAACAAGGCCCTCTATGGTCTCAAACAGGCCCCACGGGCATGGTATGATACCTTGAAGGAATTCCTCATGACGAAAGGCTTCAAACCCGGTTCACTCGACCCTACTCTTTTCACTAAATCTTGGTGAATTGTTTGTGTGCCAAATATATGTTGATGATATTATCTTTGGCTGTACTGACCAACGTTATAGTGATGAATTTGCCTATATGATGAGTGAAGAATAACAAATGTCTATGATGGGAGAGTTGAAATTCTTCTTAGGTCTTCAAATTCGTTAAAAACGCAATGGCATATTCATATCTCAGGAGAAATACCTCAAGGATGTACTGAGGAAATTCGGCATGCAAGATTGCAAAGGCGTTAAAATTCCCATGCCCATAAATGGCCATCTGTGCACTGATGAAAATGGTATTGACTTCGATCATAAGGTATACTGCTCCATGATTGGTTCTTTATTGTACTTATGTGCATCTAGGCCAGATATAATGCTTAGTGTTTGCATGTGTGCCCGATTTCAAGCTACACCGAAGGAATCACACCATAAGGCTGTGAAGCATATGCTTCGATATCTAGCTCACACACCAACACTTGGATTATGGTACCCCAAGGGCTCGGCGTTTGATCTAATTGGATATTCTGACTCTGACTATGCTGGTGATCGTGTGGACTGCAAGTCAACATCTGGTACATGTCATTTCCTCGGATGATCTTTGGTCTGTTGGTCCTCGAAGAAACAGAACTGCGTATCACTATCTACTGCTGAAGCTGAGTACATTGCCGCTGGTTCTTGTTGTGCTCAATTGCTATGGATGAAGCAAACTCTCAAGGAATACGGCGTCAACATGAAGAATGTGCCTCTCTTCTGTGACAATGAGAGTGCCATCAAGATTGCTCACAACCTAGTTCAGCACTCGAAGACAAAGCACATTCAGATTCGTCATCATTTTCTTCGGGATCATGTGTTGAAGGGCGACATTTCTATTGAGCATGTGAAGACTGAAGAACAGCTAGCCGATATCTTCACAAAGCCCTTGGATGAGAAGAGATTTAGCAAGTTGCGGTGTGAGCTAAATATCCTAGAATCTTCGAATGTTCTTTGAAAAGGACACTCATCCTAACACTTATGCAAAATTGATGACTTAGATGTGCAACACATGAAGAAATGTTTTTCTTCAATCAATGAAGAATAACACTCTTAGTGTGAAGAAATTAACGAAGAATTTGATTCTCAGAACCCTACGATAATTGTACACGGTGTCTGAAATCATCATTCTTATACGGTGGGTCATGCCACCACCAAAAGTTGAAATTCCTCTTTTGATAACATTCTTCAACTTTGCACTGTCTTCACTGTTTCCGTCATTTTTCTTCATTGGCTATATATATATATATAAGTTTATGTCCTCTACAGCATTCACTTATTGCTAATTCTTCAAGTTGGTTTTTCTGCTAAGTGAATGTGATCGGACCCTTCCCCTCTATGCTATACTCAACCCAATCTGTTCAGAAATTCTTCATGTGCATTATATTTGAAACTCGTTCAAAATCTTCACTGTGTCCTTGTCAGCTGAAGAAATTGCCAACGGAACGTTAAAACCTATCTTATCTAGATTTTCGGTTTTGCCGCTCAAACCGCTCCGAATCCGACGATACACTTATCCATTCACCCACGATCGCACACGATCTCCACCTCTCAGTACGCGGGTGACACATGTCAAGCGAATGAGAAGGGTCAGGGGCACGTTCGTCCAATTTCTTCAGGCAAATAGTTTTTCACTGTGGCTATAAATACCCCTCCTTCCCTTCCTCACTTCTTTTACTCCACTCGATCTCTCTCCCACTTGAGCTTCTCAAAACCCTAGCGCCGCCGCTACTTCATCGTCGCCGGTGAGGAAGAGCTTCACTGGCTCGACCTCGTCGCTGACGTACTCGCGCCGACCGCAGAAATCTTCACTCTGCCACTGTCATAGCCGTCTTCCTCCGCCGAGTTAGGGCATGGAAGATCTACACAGACGAACTTCACCTCTCCACTTCACTGTTCATCGTGTTCTTCGTCCAGGGTAATTAAAAGTTACTTTTACTGCCCTCGTTGATTCAAATGATTATCTACAAAATCTTCAAAGGTGTTTTCATATCTTCACACACTAAACACCTCACAAGTCATCTGTTCTTGATTCGTTTCTCTAAGCATCATTTTTCTTCAAGATTCCTCAATTGTGTGGATCTTCGATCTATACAACTCTGGAACCTAAGACAAAGAACGCTTAGTGAAATTCTTCAAGACTCATCTGGTCCAATTCCTCAAACTTGTTCGTTTTGAAAAACCTTCTGAGAACGCATATGACCTCTCCAAATTCCTCGCAACTATACTATGTTCACAGGTACTCATGTCAGCTGCTGAATCACTAGGTTCTCATCAACTTAACTCATTTGCAGCGTTCCTCGAAGAAAAGTTGCATACTTGTTCAGAGAATTCAATTTTCCAAATTCCTCAACTGAAGAAAATGGCTGACGGTAAGAAGCCACAGAAAGGAGGAAAGAGGCCTGAGGTCAATACAGCGTTTGAGATCCCTGATGAAATATATGCTGGGTAGTGCACACCTACTGAGGAAACCAAGAATGAGCGCAAGGTGCGCATTCAGAAGATAGAGAGGAGATGGGCTAGAGAGTGGAGGGAGTACAGATATGTCACTCCCAAGTACATGAAGAAATTCACACTCAATCCTCCATGCCCAAGACCTCCATTGGCATGTGGCCAAATAGCTGATCCCACCAGCCTCAAGCGCGGTGAGGACTATCCTGGCGAATGGGCCAAGCGCCAAGCCAAGTTGGCTAAGCAAGCCAGAGAGGCAGTGAGGAATTCAATGAGGACTCTGCTGCTGCTGCTACCTCTGCTGAGGCCTCTGCTGTCAAGCCAAAGAAGGCTATGTCAAAGAAGCCTGCGCGCAAACCAAGTGCTTCACCAGCAATGCCCTCAAGGCCAAGCTCCTCAGCAATGCCCTCACGGCCAGAATCCTCAAAGCCCTCATGGCCAATTCCTCATGCTCCCTCAAAATCCTCAGCTCCTCCAAAGTCCTCAGCTGCTCCAACAAAGTCCACAGCACCTGTGCATCTTGCCTCGTGCCAAAGGACTGCAGGCATGTCTACTGCCTCAGGAGCTTCAGCGAGTTCCTCAGCTGCACCAACTTCCTCAATGGGACCCTCTCTACTGAAGACTAAGGCCACTGCTGGACGAGGTCCTCGCCCTATTACTCAGAAGAAGCAAGTCGCTTTCCAAGTGCCGTCTGATGAAGATGAAGCTGATGATGATGAACTTGCAGAAATCATCAGAGATAGGCAAGTCAAGGCCGCTAGAGCCAAAGGAACATATGTGCCACTGCTTTTGGATCCCAAGTTGATCCTCGAATACATTGATGTTTGGCACAAGGACCCCAACACTCTCTTGCCTGATTTCAAGCTGACTCTTGGCCAAAGTCACATGCTGACTCACTTCATACAAGAAGAGAAATGGAAATTTGAACAGGGGAGGAGAGTGCAGAAAGCTCAGTACAAGAAAGAGCGCTTTCTGAAGCAAAACATTCTGAAGCTTTCACCCGAAGAACTTGTTGCTCTCCAATCTGAAATCAAGAAACTGAGTGATGAATTTGATCGCTATTCTGCTGACTGGCTGGGAGCCAAAGTCAGATTTGTAAAGATAACAGAACAGTTCACCTCCAATGTTGCAGCCCCAACATAACAAGAAATTCCTCAGGCCTAAGCATCTGCTCAGCCTACTGAAGAAAATGCCAGCACCGCTGAAGACAATCAGGCTACTGAAGAAAATGTGAGCTCCAGGGCTGATGACTGCATTCTAGCCACTGAAGAAATTGCCATGGCACCCACTAGTGGTGCGCCTGAAGAAAATGAAGAAAATCAACAAGATTCCTCTGCTCCTCCTGCGCCTACACCAACTCCAATCCTTCCATCTGCATCAGATGTGAAGAAGACCAAGGCTGCGGAGTGTGTAGCAGTGAAGAAAAGGAAAGCATCAACTGCTTCAGATTCTTCAGCTCCGAAGAAGATGAAGCCTATGACAAGTTCATTTGCAAATCCCATTGATGTTGTTCCCATCTCAACCATGCCATCAAAGGACCTGATGAAGAAAATAATTCTGCTGCTTCGTCAGAGCAGATTGATGAAGAAATTGAAGTGGATACGATCCCTTCAACACCTGTCATCTCCTCGCTCATGCCCCAGTTCACAGCTGAAGAGGCTAGCGTTGAAGAAATGGAATATGAAGATGTGGACGTTGGCTGCTCCACACCAGTAATAGGTGATGAATTCTAGGAAAGTCAGCATCCAAACTCTCCAATGTTCACACCGTTGCAGCAAATACCTAAGTCGCCTGCACAAACTGTTCAAATGGACTCTGAAGAAACTCACCCCACTCCATCTGTACATGAGGAAATTCCAGCCACTACTGCTGAAGAAACTGCTGCTGCTGAACATCTGAAGACACAGACTGCCACTGAAGAGGAACCATAAATTCCTCAGCCTGAAGAACCTGAGATTGCGATTCCTGAGGTCGTGATGCAACTCACTGACACTCCTTTGCCCAAGCCAAAGGATCCATTATCACTCAAGCAAAAGTTCAAGGCTGATGATTTCTTCAGCGAGCATGTATTCTTTGAAGACTATAACCCTTATAACTCTGCTCGCATTAGGAAGAGGCGTTTCTGGACTGCTAGTCAAGCCAATTTCTATTCCTCGGTGCTGTTCAACAAAGAGAAAATCTTCTACCATGAGCATATTCCTCACGTGGATATGGAATCTCTGTCGTGCTTCGCACTAGTCCTCAGTGTTCTTCACGATGCTGGACTGTTAAACTTTTGCTCTGACATCTGCAATTGGAATGAAGAACTGATTCTTCAATTTTATGCAATGCTGCACATCATAGGAGACTCTGAAGATGTGAATTCATGGGTGCTGGACTGGATGTCTGAAAACACTCACTACACTGCACCAGCTTCTGAATTGCTTCGTGCCTTACCACTCAGTCCTCCACTTGAAGAAGCTCGTTGCATCTACAGTGAACCTGAGCTTACACATCAGTACATGCAGGTGCTGATGAAACCTTTGAAGCCAGGTCAGGCACCAAGAACCAAATTCCTTGTGAAGGAATTGTTGTATGTGCCCAGAACTGTCTATCATATTCTTACGAGGACAATGAGTCCTATCAAAGGCCACGACTCATCTAATGAGGAAATTGTTGGCATCATGAAGAATCTGGTATTCAACATCGTTCATGGCATTCCTGTCAATTATCACGATTTCTTCATGAGTACTTTGGCAAATGTTGCACTGTCTCCATTTGAGCTGAAGCCTTATGCACCTTGGATAATGAGATTCCTCAGGACAAAGTCTTCACTCAACTACAAAGCTGATTTTCAGAATCACATCAGCTACCTGCCCCCCATTGAAGTCCTCAAGCAGACCTATTCCTCAATTGATGGAAAGGCAAGGCACCAGCTGTTATAGATGAAGGCATTCGTCCATTGGATGGTCAATTTCGCAAAGCTGCCTCTTATTCCACCAATGATGACTCTGCCACACATGACTCTGCCAATGCACCCAAGTCTACTCCTCAAGCCACTGCTCCTCGTGTGATGACTGATCGTGAGCTTCTGCCTAGTCTTCACCAGAAGGTGGATCGAAATCACAAATGGGTTAAGCATCAGTTTGGTTCATTTCTTCACAACATGACTGCTACACACAATGCAGTGAAAAAAAACCATTACTACCTCCATCAAATCTTCGGTCGCACCTGGGCAATCCTGTCACATCTGTATGGTGAATACGGTCTGAAGAAAATGGGTCTCAATGAAGATTTTGACTGGTCTGCACCTCCATCAAAGAAATTCAAGAAGGTCAAGGTTCCTTCTCTGGTGGCCAGTTCATATTCTTCATCGCGCGACACTGATGAAAATGAAGACTTGGATGACACTGCGGCAGGCCCTACTACAACAAACGACCCCAACAACGCTGGCGCTCCTTCATCAACTTGATATTCTTCAAGGGCATTAGTCCTCATATTCGATCCTTTTGGTCATTTGATGACAAAGGGGGACAATTTTGAGTTAGTCTTCAACCGGGTCTTTCTATATGGGCGTTTTTTCAAGTTACAACTCTCGTTCTTCTGAGACTTTATTGGATCGAGTTGTAAACTTAAACCCGATGGTGCTCTGATACTCTTGATACGTTTTTCTCCATGCTTATTCCTTGTTAATATTATTGCAAGCATGCTGAATTACATCAGTCACCATATTTCATCATGCATTTCAAATTCTTCACTGTTACATGTCAAATGCGTGTATGAATTACAAGATATAGGGGGAGATCTCCATGATTCAACTCTTCAAGTGTGCATTGCTTCAAAAGCAAATTCCTCACTATGCACATCTTTAGGGGGAGTTCTTCTATATCTTGCAATCAAATTCCTCAATATCAGTATTTACACATCATATGTTTATCCCCATTGAAAACTTACCTATATTGTCATCAATCACCAAAAAGGGGGAGATTGTAAGTGCATCTAGTGCCCCTTAGTGATTTTGGTGTATTGAAGACTTATAGGTTAAGGGACTAATGCGTTTGTGAGTGTACACAGGTCTATAAGTCTATGAGGAGTTTGATATTTACAGAGAAAGTCGACCCCTAAAAATGAAGTTCTTCGACTGAAGACTTTGATATTCTGAAGACTTTCTGAAGACTTTGAAAGTGAAGAAATTGGTGTGACCTTGAAGACTTGGTATTCATTCGAGGAACATGAAGCGTGAAGACTTTTGTTTTCGTAGTTTCATTTTCTCTTTCTTGAGTCATAGGAAACACCGTACTGTTAAAGGGGGTCGAGGAAATACTAAGGAAAAATTTCCATGTGATGCTCAACTCAAAATCCTACACCTACCAATCCCTTCGAGTGAAGCCATTGGAAATCTCATACAGTCCAGTCATATTCTTCAGTGACAGAGACGAAGTTCTTCTGGTCTCTGAGGAATTTGTTCTGACTGAGGAGTTAGGAATTCGCCAGTGCGGATTGCCTACACAGTGAGGAACATGATAGCCCTGAGGATTTTGCTACTCAAAATTCCGACCGTTGCTGTGCTATGCGCCAGCTGTCCCAAAATATCTATCCACCTAACGGTCATATCATTGAAGGGCATTTATGTCTTATCATGTCGGGCTGCTCCCTAGGCTATAAATAGCTGCCCCCTACAACCACTAGCTGGTTGGCTACTCCGAGAGAAACTGACACTTGTCATTTGAGAGCAACCCATCCTCTGAGGACTTTGAGCGAAAATCATCAAGTGAGGAAAAACCCAAAACCCAAACACCTACAAACCCCAAGTGATTGAGCATCACTGAAGAGATTGATCCTGCATGGATCCGATGCTTGTTACCTTCAAAGACTGTGCTTCTTCCAGACGGTTAGGCGTCATGGTCTAGAGCGTCCAAGAGGAATTGTTGATCACCGAGTGACCAAGTTTGTGAAGGTTCGGAAGTCACCTGAAGACTTACCACGAGTGATTGGGCGAGGTCTGTGTGACCTTAGCTCAAGGAGAATACGGTGAGGACTTGGTGTCCTGAGCTGCGTGCTCAGGACTGGGTCTCTGGGACTGTGTGTCCTCGAGTTTAAATACCTAGCCGCTCCAACCAGACGTACAACTGAGACAGCAGTTGGAACTGGTCTAGCAAATCATTGTCTTCACCAAGCTTACTAGTTCTATTTCCTCAACTCTTTCATTTCCTCATAACTGTGTTGTGTGCTTGTTCATATATGTGTTTGAATACTTTGACTGAAGACTTTCTCAATTTCCTCAGTTCAATTTCTTCAGTATGTTTGTCTTCATCCTGTGTTATCCTGTGCTTACGCTTCCTGTACTCTGTGCCTGTCTTCATTTCATCATGATGACTATGCTTGTATTCTATTATGTTTACTTTTGAGTACTCATTCCGCTGCTAGTAGTTTTTCGCTAAGGAATTTCCTCACCGGCAAATTCCTCAGTGAAGAATTTCATTAAAATCGCCTATTCACCCCCCTCTAGTCGATATAACGCACTTTCACTCCCATTATCAGATCCGCATGATGCACCTCGGGCCGGAGTCCATTACTCTTCTGGCTGTCTTTGCTTTTGTTTGCGAGGCGGTGATACGGATTCCTCCTTCCGTGGCCCTGCTGCGCCACTTCTTTTCCTTGCGCCTAAGCGATCTCACTCAATGCTCAGGGTGTGTGAGCTTCCTAGCCATGCCAGAGATGGCTGCTTCAGGGATTGACTTCGGCCTTTCTGACTTTGACCTTTCTCCTTCTGAGGCCAGGTTCAGAGAGCGGTGGCTGTACGTGGACGTTGGAGTGCCCAACCCTCTGCTCTCGCATCCGACCTCGCCTACTGTTCCTCACGCGGGTTGGGACCATGAGGTGCTCGCGAGCCCCCGGCTCGCCTTCATCTGGCGCCGCTTCCATAGTTTGAGGGCGCTCACACAAGGTGGTGAAGGAGTTCCTCCAATGTCGCTTTGCTCCTCTTCAGCGCCACTCTCACCGAATTTGGAACTTTACAGGGCATAGAGACCGCATGTGGCTTCAGGAGGAGGACTTGGCGCCTGAAGTGCTGCGGATGGTGCTCAGGGTCTTGACTGGCAATCCATCCCCATGCAGCCTTCGGAGTAATGGTGTCCTCTTGTATCTTTGCTCCGGCAGGGCCAATTTTGTGAGGCAGATGCCCGGCTTCGATGAGTGGGGACTGCGCCTGGCTGGCCTCACGGGGCCCCGCGAGAACCTAGCCACCGTGGTTGCTTCTCCTGCCGCCCACAGCGGTCCTTCCTCGGGCGACAGGGCGGGGAGACGAGAACCGGCGAGAGTTGAGGCGCCCAATGTCGAGGTGCTGATGCCGCGAGAAGCCTTGAAGGCGGCGTCTCCCGAGGCCCTCCCTGGAGCGGCGGCAGGTGCGGTGTTGCGGCCTATGGCTCCTGAGGCCGGGGCTCCCGAGCCCCCAGTCGTTCCTCGCGAGGCGATGCCTGACGGCGCCCCCCAGGCTGACTCCTCCAGCGCTGATCATCTTGACGCTTCTTCTGCACCAGGGGCCGACCCCTGCGCCGGGCGCTTAGGTCGGTTCCGCGTAGACTTCGAGGCTCTCCGCAAGAGGAAGGAGGCCTTGGGTGGCAACGATCGCCCTTGCCGTTTGTTGAAGTGCAGGAAGTACTTTGCCATGGACGAGTAAGTCTTCTTCTTTCCTTGCTCGTTTACTTTGCTATCCCTGCGACTGATTGTGGCCCTTTCAGGCCCTGCCCTGCGGAACCCGCTGAGCCATCCCGGGAGCCATCCCCCCAAGCTTCGCCTTCTCCGCTGGCCCTGGGCTCGCTGAGCTCGAGCGGTACTCCTGCTGCCAGACCAGTTGGTGGAGTGTTCCGTTCCATAGGGCACCTCGAGCCAGCGCGCCCGCTATCCTTTCTTCATGACTCCTCCTGGGGCACATCCGGCTTGCCCCACGTTCCTCCTCTAATCATAGATGGTGAATGGCTGAAGTCTGTCTTTGGCTCCTCCTCCGTGGGTGGACTAATGTCAGGCCGGATTCCTGGAGAGGTCCGTTCAGCGATGGCCAGGGCGCCAGCCCCCAGTTCCATGCCGGGAGGGGGCTTGCCGCCTCGGGGCCCTCCGCATGCTCCGGTGGAAGAGTGTGATGCGGATGACGTGCTCAGGCGCGTCCGGGAGCGACGCTCCCTTCGCGAAGAGTTCCTCCGGATGGCGGCGGATGCGGTGAGCCGGATCAGGGCAGAGCTTGCTGACGAGGATGCGCTCCTCGAGGCCGAAGGCTTGCGCCTTGCTGAGGAGAGGCGCAAACTAAAGGTAGCCATCGCCCTCGCGCATCACCAACGTGATCTCGAAAACGTGAAGGCTGAAGCGGCGCTGGCAGCTTCATGGGAGGCCTGCTCCTAGGCCATTGAGGAGGCTCAGGAGGCAGACCGACGGCGCAAGGATGCGGAGGAGCGCGCACAGGAGCTCCAAGCCTGGAGCAACTCCCTGGAGCAACAAGTGGAACTGCGTCAGGCAGCCATTGAGTCGATGGGGGTGGCCTCTGTTGACCGGGTGGAGCTTCTGAAGCACGAGGAGGCGCTGACGCTGGAGGCCACCGAGCGCAACCTTGACCTTGACCGGTTGGAGACGAAGGAGCGCCTGGTGTCCCAGGCAGAGGATGACGTTGCCGCGCGCGAAGCCCGGGCCCAGGAAGAAGTCGATCGCCGCGTGGCGGAAGCTCGCTCGGCCTTTGAGCGCGAATATGAGGCGAGGTTGGGGCTGATCAAGGCCGAGGCTGAGGGCAGGACCGCAGCCCTCAGGGCCAAACTGACCGAAGTGACGCGGCATGCGGACTCCTCCATAGCCGCCCTCAGCGCGACGCAGGCGGAGCTGTCCTCTTCCCGGGCCGAGCAACTTCTTCTCCAACAGAGGGTTGATGACGCCGAGGCTGTTGCACAGCAGAATGAGGACGAGATCCGTCGGCGGCGGGTTCTGGAGCATGTGCATGCCCCCATGCTTCGAACGCTCAGAGAGAGGGCCAACGCAGCTTTGGGCTATATCTGCGAGGCTGCCGCTAAGGAGCCGCACGAGGTCAACTATGCCGGCAACCTCCAATTTTTCACCGATGTGGTGACGCTTCTAGAGAACCGATCCGAGAGGTCCCATTGGCTTGTCGAAGAGAGTAGCCGAGCCTTGCTCAGGCGTGCCTTCTCCTGCATCTTCAGCCATCTGCAGGACAGGGACCCCCACTTCGACTTCGACGCTACCATCGCACCCATGCCCATTGCCGTCCGGGGTGACCTGGCGCGGTGGGTGGAGGACAACGTGGACGCCCTCGTCATGGCCTTTGGGTCTGTTGACGATGACATGGTCGTAGGCGCCAATGAAGGCGGCGTTGTGGACGTGCCTAGCACTGATGGAGACGCTGGCGGCAGCGGCAATGTCGACGACGCTAGTGATGCTTTCGAGGATGACCAAGAAGACGCGGTGAGTGATATGTCCGACTGACCGCATGTCACTGCTGTTTAACCTGCACGAAGAAGGTTCGGGCTTGGCCCTGAAGGATGTAAGAGCATTTTGGGATGGGAAGCCCCTCATGTAAAGGTTTGCAATTAGTACCCTGGTAAGTATAATGTTGCATGTGAACTTAGCCGCTGGCTCGGTGATGGGTCAGCTGACTTGTGTACCTTCCGACCCGGGCAAGTCCCGAGCGGGCCTGCAGGGGCCGCTGCACCTCAGGTGTCTTCTGATTAACTTGTATATTCCGTGACGAAAACCTCCGGAAGGGGTGCAGTAACAGCGGTTCTGGTTGTAAATGTGCCCGGCCTGGCCTGGCTCGCGAGGGGCTCGCGAGGGGGGGCAGCCGATGCTAACCAGCCGATTGCTCGAACGAGACTAAACACCCCTTCCCCCAAACACACGCAAGCATCAAGCTCAAATCCAACTTAAATCCAAATCGAAGAACTTGTCAACAAGGAAAGGCAAAAGCAAAAGGCCGCATCCGGCACCTAGTCTAGTCTTCGACGTCTTATCACTAGCGCGGAGCTAAGTGCTGCCACTGGGCATGGGCGGGAGCCCCCGAGGCCCGAGGGCGGCTCTCCGGAGACTCCAGGGCGTGTACAGCCCCACTCATTATTACATGAGAGTGTCACGGGCGGCGAGCTTCACAGGCACTAGGCCTTCTACACAGGTACCGGCCTTGCTTCATATTGCCAGACGAGGGCCCCACCTTGCGCCTCACTGCCGCCATCGACGGCGACCGAAAACCAGGACGACGCCAATGGGGAAGAGCGGTCGCCAGCGGTTCCCCCGACGACCACGGGTCCCCTGCCGGAGGCAGGCCTTGGGGCACCTCCCCGACAGGGGGCCTACCTCCTAAGAACGCCTTGCTTCGACCGCCGCTGTGACAAACCTGAATCTCGGCCCCTCTCCTGCAGCCCCCTGCACCCTCCTCCTGAGGGGTATGAGGCTGCAGAATTGGGGCAGCCACCTGCTGCGGCGACCTGTATCTCCTGCGACCCATGGTTAGCATAAGCTTGCTCCTGAGGGATGAGTGGTACCCGATAATTGCTGCCGCCGGTGCGGTCGTCGAGGCTCTCTTGTCGTTCCTGAAAGAGCTCAGCTCCTGGCGCCTCCTCGCCCCAGCCTGGCCCGAGGAATGAGCCATGATCTTCTTCCAGTGCGCACCCCTGATCCACCATGCGGGGCACATAAGCTTCTGGGGCCACCGCCCTGTGCGCCTCGCTGTAGCGCCCCGCATGCATGCAGCCTGGCTTGGAGCGCCGTCTTGGGGGTGATGGCGCGGCGGTCCGCCGAAGCTGAAGGCCATGGTGGGCACCCCTTTGCTGGCCTGAGAAGAGGCCGGCGCGACCTGTCGCCCGGTGCCAGCGGGGGTGTTGACGCTGAATGAGCCCTGGAGTCCGCCGGAAGTTGCGTGCGCACACACGACGCCGCCATACGTCCCGCCTTGGGTCTGGGGTGGCAGCTGGACGTAGAAGGAGGTGTCCCTGAGGCGGCGGCTTCCAGGAGCTCGGCGACTCGCTCCAGCAATACGTCATGGCCGCCCTCCAGTAGCCGACACCGTAGCAGCTCTCGGGCCACCGTGAGCGCGACCCTGGAGTTTGCCTGCTCCCGTCGGGTGTACGGTGCCGTGGCCGCGGCGTGGTTTGAGGCCCTTGGTGCGGCCCTCACCTACCGTGGTGTGAGGGCAGGCGGCGTCTGGCCGCGTCGCCCGCGCCCTGCAGCACCCTGCGGAGCACAGGCTGCCTGAGGTGCAAGGTTGAGGTCGCCCTGGGCTGGTGACACAGCATGGGCGGGCCACGCTGCCCAGCGGTCGGCGTTGGCAGCTGGGTTGCTTGACATCTGAACGGCGAGGCGATGGAACGCGATG
This sequence comes from Triticum aestivum, assembly GCF_018294505.1. Taxonomy (NCBI): domain Eukaryota; kingdom Viridiplantae; phylum Streptophyta; class Magnoliopsida; order Poales; family Poaceae; genus Triticum; species Triticum aestivum. Next base: position 104,565,825 of record NC_057794.1, on the reverse strand, counting down.
CAGAGGAGGAAGGATTCCAGCGCACCCCTACCTAGCACGCCAAATGTCGGATTTCGGGTTCCGGCAGACCCTTGAGGTTCGAACACTGGGGTGCGCGTGGAGATCTCTCCCCTACCGATCTACGTCCAATCTCCTTGCATGATCTAAGCTGGAAACAACGAACAACACAAGGGACACGAGATTTATACTGGTCTGGGCCACCGTTGTGGTGTAATACCCTACTCCAGTGTGTGGTGTGGTGGATTGCCTCAGGGGCTGATGATGAACAGTACAAGGGAAGAACAGCCTCGCGAGAGGTGTTCTTGAGCTGGTGCGATGAACTGCTTGGGCGAGTTCAGTCGCCTCTCTCTCTATCTCTCTTTTTCGGTCCCTCCTTCTCTGCCTTCTGGGTGTTCCCTCCTTCTATGGTGGCTAGCTCTATTTATAGGGGCCCTGGGCCTCTCCCCAAATAATGAGCGGGAAGGGCGCCAACAATTGGCCATTTTGAAGGGGAACATCTAGTACAAGTTATCCTGACCAAAGGTGCTCTTCGGCTGCCAAAAGTACTGGTGATGACGCCGTCTTGGGCTCCATGGTGACCTCCGTCCTTCCGCTCTGCTGGTCTTGGTATCGTTGCACCGGAATGGTAACCTTTTCCCGATGCCTTGGCCTGTGCTTGCCCCCTTTGCACCAAAGGGGAAACAAGGACACTGCGCAGGCCGGCGCCCGCCTGGTCTCGATCGTCATGGCTTGCGTCACGGGCTCCTCGTGAGGTATCCCCGCCTTGAGCCTGCCTGGTGAGGCTGCCTCTGTGGAAGCTTCTAGTCGTCCGCCCCGCGAGGCTTGGCCCCTCGCGAGGGACTTGAGCTTGAGCTGATGAAGATGGGTTGTGCTGGCCGCAGGCCGCAGGCAGGCAAGTCTGGGGACCCCCGTTCCCGGAACCCCGACATACACGTTGTATGAGCACGCCGGGACTCTGTAGGCCGCAAGGCGTCAACCCATGTATATAAGGGGACGACCCGGCAACGGCTTAGGTCAAGAAACATCAAATCGAGAGCCAGGCAAAGCGTATTCGCTCCATGGTAATCGAAACCCTAGCAATACCACCTCAACTGGAGTAGGCCTTTACCTACACCGCATGGGGCCGGACAAGTATAAAATCTCTGTGTCCTTTGTCCTGTTTAACCCCTTTAAGCTAACCTAGTCGCAATGGCTCCACAACTAAGTACTTCTATGGGGACATCTGCCGTGACACTTCCACGACAGGACTAGTTGATGAAACATATAATAACAAAGAGAAGCACTTTCTTTATCTACATTGGAAATGAAATGATAGATAGGAGACTCGCTCTATTTTAACTGTATTATTACTTCATTTTATCAGTGCCACTAGGGCCGAGCAGGTGGCAAATGAGGTGTACCATGCGTCGCAAGGATGGAGGCGGGGGGGGGGTGCTTAGACTGGGATGCTGAAGCTGGCTCTATCTTCCCCCCTGATGTTTCTGTGGTAGCATTTGGGTTGTAATCAAACTTGGTCGAGCTGGTGTTGTGTCCCCCTACCTGCCTAGCTTATGTGGTGAACTTGTCTCCTGCTAGTACTTAGTTCGGTGTAGTAGTAGTTGCATAACTGCTCGTTTACGTGGAGATGTTGTTGGATAATGGTTCTCTATGGTAGGCTTTCTTTAATGAAATCGGAGGAAACCCCCTCTTTCGATATATAAAAAATCAGTGGCACTAGCGGTGCCAAAACATTGCCTCAAATTAATAGTGCCACTAGATTAAGGTGCAAAATAATAACATTACTGCTTTATCATGGCAGTGCCAAAACAGTAGCACAGGAGCAGACTCAACATGCAGGATCTTTGGCAAACGGCCAGACCAAAAATCCACATACCTCGTGATGGGAACCATATCTGCAGTCAGCGGCATCGTAGAAGGGATGACACCAGTCACCAACATGGATGATTCAATTCATGGAACCTTTTGGTGCAGTTCACCTAAAATGAAGCAATGTCCCATGAGCTAGCAGCTTCTTCTTCATTTTTTTAAGAAAAGGGCTTCAGCCCCGGTTCCATTTCCATCAGAAAACGAAACCCATAGAGCTTCTTCTTCATTGGTTGCAATAAAATTGAGCAACATCAAGGTTGGTTGTGAAGCTCCTGGAGTGTTCAACTATATTTTGGATATCATTGGTGCAGTTCAACTATGATCCAACATGAAATGTATGTCTCTCTTTGCAGAAAAAGGTGGAAAGGAGGGTGACAAACAAGTGATGAAACATACATCAAATGAAAAGAACATCTCGGTGTAAACATCAGGGGGTACACAGTAGCAATTTCTAAAGCAGCATCATTGCTAGATATTAGTGTGGGCATTAGGATTAACTATGACAACCGTTAAATACAACATTACTTTAATGGTGCCATTGCTTAATTTTACTAGAAACATAACATTAACAGCTGCTACAGAGTCAGTATTTGGGCGCGGGAGAGTAGGTGGACCAGGACAGTTGCATTTCTAACAAAAAGAAGCAACTTATCTTAATAGGAAATTTAGCAGGACATGAAAAAAGTGCCATTGATTCATATTACTGGAGGCATTACATTGAAAACAACATTGGTTTAATGTGTCCTTACTTTTAACAGTGTGACTGCTACATTTTACCAGTGGCATTACATAAGAGTGGCTCGGGGCAACAAACATCAGAACAGGATATCTGGGTTGGTCCCATTTTTGTTCGGTATAGCCACCTTATATTGTGTGAGGCTAGCAAATCTAGTGCTGGACTTACTCTATTGACTTGTCCCCCAGTCCCCACTTTCTTTCCTTTTTCAACCAATAGATCGGGTTTATATTGAGTTTGTAATGTGTTTCCCTTTATTTCCCTATTAGACCAAGAGACCAGTTGGATAGCCAGTCTCTGCTACTTTTCACCCCCATTATTTCCTCTTTCGACCAAGTCCTAGATTCAGGTAAGAGATCTTCCCCCACCCCCCCACCCACCCCTTTCTTCCTTGTTTGAACCAAGTAGTACTATATTCGAGTGCATGAACTACTTTTCCCTTTTAACAGTCAAAATTTAGGTGGCTTTCGAACAACCGATCAATCCTATCTACGAGGGGGACTGGGAAATAGTAAAAGATACAAACGCATTGACGTCGGGAGCTCGAGAAGTAGAGCAAGGCTAGTTTCGAAGGAAGTTATACCTGAAGGTTGCCGGGATGTCTCTAGGTGGGTGGTAGGAGGCAGGATCTGCCCACACTATGGCAGCGAGGAAGAAGGGGTCGGAGGCCCTCCCTAGCCAGCGGTGCTTGGGAGAGAATGGCAAGGCATGCTGATCGGGACGCGCCGCCAGTGGGTAAGAGTCGTCGCCAAGGATGACCGTTTGAATGTTGCACCTTCTCACCTTCCCCGGCGGAGAGGATCCAGCTGGATCTGTGACCAGCGGTGAGCAGAGAGATAGAGTGTGGCCACTGTTGTCATGTTTAGATCTGGAGAGGACAAGATAGTGTGAAGAGAGCAACACTAGCAAGCAAGCACGGAGGCTCCTGCCTATATAGTGGAGTGCTAGTTTTCTTTTGTCTACCGGAGCCGGCTTGACCTTGTCAATGACTGTCGAGAAGTCTTCATGCACATGCCCCAGAGGCGTAGTTGTCGTCATTTTGATCTGAAGCACCGGATTATAACATATAACACGAAAAAATGCCACATGACAAGAAACCATAACCTCACTGCTCAAAGGAGACAACTTGAATCCCGACAGACAAACTAGATGAGGATCAAAGCTCAAATTAAAGATAAACTTGTAGAAAAGGGGTCCATCGATAGATGTCCTAATTAACATAGCCGACTTGACCTAGATGGCAGACGAGAAGTTTTCGTGCATGTGCCCCCATTGACCAGCGCCTTGGAGGAACTCAGTTGTCACTGTTTAACCCTCGCAGTGATCCGAAGCACATGACACCTAATATTGCGAGATGACAAGAAACATTTTTTAGATTTCTTATCGGAACTACAGCCATGTACAACACAGCCTGCACGATATGTAGATGATAGTCAATCCAGGCGTGTTTGCTGGAGTCTGGTCACATGCATGGACGAACTGATCTTCCGTGTCATGCAGGGATCGTCCAGGCACCAACGTCTGTACAACACTTCCCTAGTACTATCGCTCGTCTCTCTCTTCTATTAACTCACCCGACTTGCGGGGCCAGGGAGTGTGCCTATGGTCAGTTCTTAGTTGTAGTCCCACATGTGTGTGCAAACAAAATATGACGAGCGCTCCATGCGGAGAGTGGCGTGCCAGACCGACCGACCGTCTGGGGTGGACGCAAACGCGACGGACGTGTTGTATACTCCGTACATGTGTACCGCCGTTTTCTTGAGGCTTTGCTCCATGGCGGAATCCATGGATACGAAATTAGTATACTTTACTATTTAAAAGTCGAGGGCGGGGCAGTTCCACCTAGTCGGTTCGACAGAGACGCGAGAAGATGAGGGACTAGGCTGCTGCAAACGTAGGGCTGTGTGATTTGACAGCGAGTTACTGCTAGACAGGTGGGGCCCCGTGATTTGACTTGCCATTTTATCATTTTAACTGCGGCGCTACGACCGGCGTGAGTCTCCCGGTTCCTGACCACCTCCATGGTATACAGGTGCCTCTCCCAATGCTCCACCATGTAGAGGCTGGCTCTTGCATGAGAGCCCACTCCTCCACTTTTTCCTTGCCTCTTTCCTCCACATATGCAAAATTTCAATGTAAGCGGGCTTATAGCCCACTATTGTACTTGCTCGTACATGTGCTAAGCCTGCCACATAGGCATAAAGTCTGATGTGGCAAGTTAATTACTCCCTCCATCTAGGTGTGCAAGTCATCTTACGAAAACCAAATAATCCCAAAACACTTAAGCGCGGTGTATACATTGTTTCTTGTTTCTTGACATATCAACCAATAAGAGATGTGGGGTGTGCATGCTTTTAATGACTTGAGACTACCATTTCACTGGAAGAGGTCACTCATTGGAAAATGCAATAAATACTACATACGAAGAAAGAGATAGAGAGAAGTAAAAAAATAATCTTATAGCCAACCCTATATCTAACCTTGTATGAGTGACTAAGTGATGACTATGTATGGCATGCCAACATAAGATAGCCTAACGCATTGTGTTAAATCTCCAAGGGCGCGACCACGCAAGCGAGGCGACGGTCGTGGTAGGTGCGACCATGATACGGGCTGTTGGCAGCCTTTGGATCTGAGATCGAACGGTCGCATGCTAAGTTAATCAAGAAGAGAGAGAGACTAGTTTGGTGACCCAAGGAAGAAACGGTGCTAAGCGCGTGTACCTAGGTGAAAAGACAATTTTGAGTCTATAGCTAATTAAATGAAGCAAACTTAGCAACACCATTTCATTGGAAGAGGTCACTCCTTGGCAAATGCAATAAATACACGTGCTTAGCACCGTTTCTTCCTTGAGTACGAAGAAAGAGATAGAGAGGAGTAAAAAATACACTTATAGCCAACCTTGTTGTAGTATGAGTGACTAAGTGATGACTATGTATGACATGCCAACATCAGATAGCCTAACGCACCGTGTTAAATCTCCAAGGGCGCGACCGCACGAGCGACGCGACGGTCGCGGTAGGCGCGACCATGATACGGGCTACTGGCAGCCCTTGGATCTGAGATCAAACGGTCGCATGCTAAGTTGCTGAAAATTTGCAGAATAACCCTCTAGGATAGGATATTCACCCATAGGTCTAGAATCAGGCCATGCAACCGTTCGATCTTAGATCCAAGAGCTCTCGGAAGCCCGTATCATGGGAGAATGGAAAGCTTCGTATCACCTGTAATTTTCCCGATGCTTGACATGCCATCGACAGCCATTTAATTGGGCATCGAGTAGACATGACATATATTTGGCCCCCCATAGTACTGTGCATGAATCCATTTATCCACCAGGCAAGCCACTACCCTGCCACTCGCACGCCCCACTCGACATTTTTACAAAAATCACTGGCAGTTTGCTCCTACTCATCCCCGGATGTCCTTTAACATTACGGCAGTTCGCTCCTAGTCGTCTCATCCTTTCACATTATAGCAGTTCCACTAATCCTAACCCTCATCCCAAATCCATGGCGTCCCAAATCTCCATGATCGGCGGTGAGTACAAGGTTAGAACCATCACCGGCGATGAGTTTGACGTCATCTACACCCGTTCTTCCATGATGGTGAAAGGATGCCTTGCTCACTTCAGACGCATGTTTGAAAACTCAAAGGATGAGTGGGTCGTTGGGCAACATGTTGAGTACACCACAGTCCTGCAAAGCGAGAAGACTCTAAAGGAGGCAGGGAAGAAGAAGCCCGCCGTGATCCAAGTTTGCGTGCATGACTTATGCTTGGTCTACCACATATGCCATGCCAACGTTGAGTGCCAGGATTTTAAGAACTTCCTCAAGGACGGCCGAGTCAAATTCGTTACTATAGACTTTAGGAACGACAAGGAAATCCTGAGTTGGATAGGCCTCGTTGTAGACAACCCCTTCGACCTCCATGCAACCGTTCAAGTTTCATCATGCATGGGAGTGGAATGTACTAGATATAGACCACATCCACTATGCTACAATGGATGGCTACCTTTGTTTCAATATCTACAAGGGTTGGATGAAGAGCAAGAGCCAGGTGTGCGGTTCAAGCAAAGAAGTATCGGCCAAGAGGAAGAGGGACAAGGACGAAGTCGAGCACGTGGACGAGGAGTCCGAGTAAGGTGGTAGTGTCGTTGATCATGGCGGTTCTAATGCAGTGTCTACTGGATTAGTTGCTTAGTTTAATTTTAGGTGTGCTTAGTTTTATTTGAGGGGTGTGTTGTGTTGAGCCCCCAGCAGAACTATGTTATGTTCCTTCTCGTTACTTTAACTCTTCAGTACGTACATACTACTATTTCTTACACTTCATCTTTTAGTTGGTATAATACTACCACTCGTTTCTTCACATTATATACATACAATATATATGGCCAACATCATATAGCCAGCAGTTTAGTTGTCAAAGAATTTCAGGGTGCTTAGTTTTATTTGAGGGGTGTGTTGTGTTGGATACCATTATTTTGACTCAAATCTCTTTGGCCATGTTATAATGACATAAATACCGATGGACCAACATGCTAGCTCTCCCTCTATCTCACTACAGTAAAATAAAGTGTGGGGCCTACTTGACCCCAACAACGTTCTTATTTTCCTGTCAAATTATTCTCTTGGTTACTCTTGACAAGCGGGGCCACACTTATCATTGTGAGAATCGGCTTATTTTTGTCATACTTATAACATGGTCAATGGGTTTGACGTGAAAATAACAATGTCTAATGGCATTTTTGAGCAAACATCTAACTTAATGATGGCATTTTTGAGATATCTAATTGCATTTTTGAGCAGGCATCTCACGGATGGATGGCATTTTTGAGTAGTTGTAACTTCTAATGGCAAAATAGAGTAGTTATACACAATTAGTGGCATAAATAATAAGAACCCAAGAATTAAATAGATATGCTAATTTCTTTAATATAATTTAGTACCCCATTTAATCATGTACTAGCTTTTTATAGTACTATATGCATAATTTGGCGACGAGCGCTCTCTATGTATCACCTTTTTTTCTTTAATTCCATCTTGTTAGTTTTGCTCCATGGCGCAATCCATCAATACTACTCCCTCCGTCCCATAATGTAAGACGTTTTTTGACTCTAGTGTAGTGTGAAAAAAAGTGTTACATTATGGGACGGAGGGAGTACTACTGTACGAAAGTATACATTTTTTAAAAAGGCTAGAGGGCGGGAGTCTAGCTTGGTCGGTTTCAAGAGAGGCGAGGGCCTTTGTGATTTGACAGCTCATTACTACTGGAAGGCAGGGCCTTGTGATTTGACTACTCGTATAAATGTGCCAACGACATGAGGAGGAGCAAAGAACCGTGCGGTATACTCAAGTTTTCCACTAGAGTAGTACGACAGAGGAGCACGAAACACGGCAGCCCAGTGCCATATGGCGATAAAAATGATCTAATTTGCTAGTCATCTCATTGTTAGCATTGTTCTATTCATGCCTCGCAGAGAACATGACATGTGCAACAAAACACCCGAAGCAAAAGAAGAAACACAGGAGCAAAAGAAGAAGGAAGATTATCACCCCAAAAAAGAAGGAAGACGCACACACAAGTCTGGGGTGCTGCTCTCTACTACATGAAGGGTTGCTGGTCGCGGAGTCGTAACTGCTTCTTCATTGCCTCCACGACCTCCATCTCCTTGCGCGTCTCCTCCGCCATCTTCTTCATTTTGTCCATGACGCGGGATTTCTCGATGCGAGCCTTCATCATCTGTTCCAAGGCGGCATTACGTACCTTGACAGCAGCCGGGTGCTCGATGCGGAGCTTCACCAACTCCTCCTTCTGTTCCATGACGAGGGCCTACGGCATCTACATCGAGGAACTACTATTCTCATGCAGCTTTTTCCAGCCGGTGTTCTCCTCCTTCAGCGGGTCGAGCTCATGGCAGAGCTTCGCTTTGTCCTCCTGAAGTTGCAGGATTTTGTTGGTCGCCTTCTTCTCCGAGGCAATGCTCTTCTTCAGCAGCATCACCAAGCCGGCGGCCAACTCCCCCTGCTCATTGAACTCAGCGGGCATGTCATCGAGGCTCTCCTTCAGCAGCTCCACCAAGCCGTAGATGAACTCCTTCTGCTTATTGAGGTTCTTATTGAGCTGATCGGGCATGGCAGCATGTTCGCCTCTGCGGCTAGGGCGCTCCTGGGAGCCATCGCCTGCCCGTGAGTGATCTTTCGAGGTCTCTGCGAGGCGACGAGCCCTCTCCTTTTTTCCGCGGCCTTGGTGGCCGCTCCCTTGTTACGAGTAGTTTGGATAGTTCTCAACCTAGAGCTCTAGACATCGGCCATGGTAAGGATGGATGAACAAGAAAGACATATGAGGAGGAAAAGGTAGAGTGATTTTCGGCTAGGTACTAGTTCCCCTTTTTATAACCTAGTACTAGCACTAGTACTAAAACATGCATAGTGGGAACACGTTCAGGTTTGACACGTACTAGGCGTGAGCAGGTTTGCACCGTGACCAAGAAGGAGGGGAGAACGAGAGAACTTAATGTTTAATTGCTAATTAATAGCATTGCATGCAATGAACTAACCACTGCATGTCGTGTTTGGTAGTCTTGAGTCATTGAAAACATGCATGCCCGACATCTCTTATTGGTTGATATGTTAAGAAACAAGAAACGAGGTGGGAGTATTTGTATGCACTTTTGGAATCTGATGGGAAAAAGCTAAAGATTAATTGATGGTTTTGGATTCGAGGCCCGAAATGGCTCCCGATGAGTTTAGTGGAACATAAATTTCAAGTACTCCCTCCATGTCTAGTTTACAAGGCTTGCACGTGTATCTAGGTTGTCAATGTAACTTATATAAAATATATTGTTTAACATAAAAAATACTCTGAATATTTGAAGTTTGTAATAATTTTTTGTAATGTATGTCTGTTATTAAGTTGGTCAAACTAACGACCTAGGTACATGTGTAAGACTTGTAAACTGAGATAGAGGGAGTACTACACTGCTCAAATGCGGACGCACAAGTCAGTGATGTAACTAGTCGTACATGTCAGACCAAGCTTATGCATGTCCCTTCAGTGAGACGCGGGTCCGACCGACTATCTGTTGGTGCGACCGACCGTAAAGTATTACGCGATGCATAATTCTGGTTGTGGCTTCGGTTGATTGTCACGACCAAGCATTCTAAAACTAGTGATAAATCAAATACCATCTTTTTCCAAATGACCAAGTATTTTCACAGGAATACAATACATATAGATGGAGTGATTGTCAAGGTTGCAAACCGACATGGTGTTGCAAGTTCACTGCAGCAACAACCGACTAGGTCACTGCATCACTGGCGGGGAAGGAGGGCAGCTCACCTCGCCTACTATGCATGCCCAGCGGCGCCGCCGCAACTCGTCCCGGGATTTGGCTTCTCCTACTGAGGGAGTCCTGGATTAGGGGGTCTCCGGACAGCCAGACTATCTCCATTGGCCGGACTGTTAGACTATGAAGATACAAGATTGAAGACTTCGTCTCGTGTCCAGATGGGACTCTACTTGGCGTGGAAGGCAAGCTAGGCAATACGTATATGGATATCTCCTCCTTTGTCTATATAAACCGAAGGGTTTTAGTCCGTAGGACAACAATCACAACATACAATCATACCGTAGGCTAGCTTCTAGGGTTTAGCCTCTCTGATCTCGTGGTGGATCTACTCTTGTAACACCCATATCATCAATATTAATCAAGCAGGATGTAGGGTTTTACCTCCATCAAGACGGCCCGAACCTGGGTAAAACTTCGTGTCCCTTGCCTCCTATTACCATCCGGCCTAGACGCACAGTTCGGGACCCCTACCCGAGATCCGCCGGTTTTGACACCGACATTGGTGCTTTCATTGAGAGTTCCTCTGTATCTTCGCCGTTAGGCTTGATGGCTCCTACTATCATTGATAGCGATGCGGTCTAGGGTGAGACTTTTCTCCCCGGACAGATCTTCATATTCGGCAGCTTTGCACTGCGGGCCAATTCGCTTGGCCATCTAGAGCAGATTGAAAGCTACGCCCCTGGCCATCAGGTCAGATTTGGAAGTTTGAATTACACGGCCAACATCCGTGGAGACTTGATCTTCGACGGATTCGAGCCACAGCCGGGCGCGCCGCACTGTCGCGATGGGTATGACCTAGCTCTGCCACCGAACAGTACCCCAAAAGCCGCGGCCGCATCAGCTCCGACCCTTAGTTCGGAGCCAACTGCGCCAATCGAGGACAGGTGGTTAGACACCGCCTCAGGGGTTGCAGTCTCAACGGCGATCGAGCCGAACACCAGCATAAATCTCCATGCAGCCCGTGACTCCAAGGTGTCGGACTCTCTTCCGGACCCCGAACCATCCGCGCCCCTGCCAATCGAATCCGATTGGGTGCCGATCATGAAATTCACCACCGCGGATACCTTTCAGCATCCACCCTTCGGCGACATTCTGAATTCACTAAGGTCTCTATCTTTGTCAGGAGAGCCTTGGCCGTATCATGGCCAACAGGATTGGGATGTGGACGACGAAGAAATTCGACGCCCACCCACCACCCACTTAATAGCCACTGTCGATGATTCAACCGACATGCTTGACTTCGACTCTGAAGACATCGACGGTATGGACAACGATGCGGGAGGTGAAGAGGAACCACCGCCCACAGGGCGCTGGAAGTCCACTTCATCATACGACGTATCCATGGTGGATACACCAAAAGAAGACGACGAGGAACGGAAGGACGCACCAAAGGCTTATTCCCTTGAGAAGCAGTCAAAACGGCGGCGCAAGCGCCGCCTCAAATCACGCCTCGCCAGAAATAACGGTAACACAGACCCAGCGTTGGAGCAGGGCGAACCACTTCCAGACCACGGCAATACGGAGAATCAAACCAAACAAACCAATTCGGTCAAAGATAATATTCCGGACGACACAACGCCGGACAGGCACCCGGAGCAGCAGAATGCCCGTCAAAGGCTTGTTGCCACCGCGAGGAGTCTGAAAAAGCAGCAGCAAAGGCTCAAGGCTGCGCAGGACACACTCCAAATCAGATGGAGTAAAGTACTCAACACAGCAGCGAAGTACGGCGACAGTCGCCCCACCAAGAGCTACCCAAAGCGGAAGTTGCTATCTGAATTCGATGAGGAGGCCTCAGACCCCTCACAACAAAAAATCAAAACAGCCACCTGGCCGGATAGACGACCTCACGGCCAACATAGAGCGGCAAACAATGCCACCCACAAGACAATACGCGAGGGCTTGCACCAAAAGGACAGCGCAACCAGATCCATCTATGGACCACGCAAGTGCGCCCCAGCATACGATATAACAGAACAAACATCCGAACAACGCGGTACACCCAGATACAGGGGTGCCGCACACCCCTTATGTTTCACCAACGAGGTGCTGGATCATGAATTTCCAGAGGGATTCAAACCTGTAAACATAGAGGCATACGACGGAACAACAGACCCTAGGGTCTGGATCGAGGATTATATCCTCCACATCCATATGGCTCGAGGAGATGATCTCCACACCATCAAGTACTTACCACTTAAACTCAAAGGGCCAGCTGGTCATTGGCTTAAAGGCCTCCCCAAAAACTCCATTGGAAGCTGGGCAGAGCTCGAAGACGCTTTTCGGGCAAACTTTCAAGGGACTTATGTTCGACCTCTGGATGCGGATGATTTGAGTCATATAACTCAGCAGCCCGGAGAGTCAGCCCGAAAGCTTTGGAACAGGTTTCTTACTAAAAAGAACCAAATTGTCGACTGCCCGGACGCCGAAGCCTTGGCAGCTTTTAAGCACAGCGTCCGTGACGAATGGCCTGCCCGACACCTCGGCCAAGAAAACCCGAGAACAATGGCACCATTAACAAGCCTCATGACCCGCTTTTGCGTGGGTGAAGACAGCTGGCTAGCCCGATACAGCTCCAGCGACCCCAGTACATCTGAAGTTAGAGATGGAAACGGGAAATCACGGTGCAACAGCAATAACAAATGCCGGAATAAAAGAGATAGCACGAAGAGCACGGCAGTAAGCGCCGGATTCAAAAGCTCTCGGCGAAGTCAGCAAAAGCCACCCCCTAAAGGAGCCAGAGACGAACTGTCCAGCCTAAACAAATATTTGGACCAAATATGTCAGGTCCATATCACCCCTGGCAAACCAGCCAATCATACCCACAGAGAATGTTGGGTCTTCAAGCAGTCTGGCAAGCTCAACGCCGTACACAAGGGGGATGATACACCAAGCGAAGATGAGGATGAGCCTCTCAAGGAAGACACTGGGGAACAAAATAAATTTCCACCAGAAGTCAAAACAGTAAATGTGTTACACGTGATCAATGGCAGAAACAAAACGACACTCCCAGAGAAATACACCCGAAGGCCTATCACCGTGGAGTCCTGCCACTGGTCGTCTGAACCGATCACTTTCAACCATCGTGATTGCTCAGCAAGTGTGCGGCGTGCAGGATGGGCTGCCCTGGTATTAGACCCAATAATTGATGGATACCACTTCACACGAGTCCTGATGGATGGTGGCAGCAGTCTAAACCTGATATACCAGGATACAATCCACGAAATGGGGATACACCCAACAAAAATTTGCCATAGCAGTATTACCTTTAAAGGAGTAACGCCAGGCCCAGGGGCTCATTGCACGGGCTCCCTGCTACTAAAAGTTTAATTCGGCTTCCCCGATAACTTCCATAGCAAACATTTAACCTTCCACATCGCTCCGTTTCAAAGTGGCTATCAAGCACTACTTGAACGCGAAGCTTTCGCTCGCTTTAACGCAATACCACACTATGCTTCCCTCACACTCAAGATGCCCGGTCCACGTGGCATCATTACAGTGAACGGAAGTATTAAGCGATCTCTGCGGGCCGAAGAGCGTGCGGCTGCCCTGGCAGCCGCACACTAAAAATGGCCTCACCAACTAAAGCATTTAGCAGGTCGTCACGACCTCGAACACGGTTAGACGAGTCCGGCGCAACCATATGCAATTTTTACCGGATCAATGATCACACCCCTATTACAAATACAAGGGGCTCAACGTGCGCAGACAAGCGGCAATTCTTACTTACCTTGAATTATACATGATTTCTTTAAAAAACTATCTTTTTGCACGACAACTTTTTTCACCTAAGCTCCTCTCTTTTACACATAATCATCATGCTACACCCGTCCAGGATACGGCACAACGGAGACACAGGCGTAGACGTGCAGCATGGACCCGCTCCAAGGATTCTTTTTAGATTAAGACCCTGCGTAAACCTTTTTTACTGTCTCTTGTTGATACATATCCAACGAATTCTCAGCACAGTCGAGAAGGATGATGGCGTCTTGGCATGTGGCCATGTCAGAATAATGCACGTACCTGGACACAAGGGGCTTCTTACGAAGGGCACTATCTAGGTCCGGTTATACCATAAAGACCGAATACCTTAGGGAGTGTTCGGCGTCGCGAGTTTGGCCTTATATACATCAGCTCCGAATCATTGTATTTGGTCAAATGTTGGGTTTGCCCGGCTCCTGTATTTTGGTGCCTTATGTTCCGCTTTACTGGCTAAGGTAGCACCAGGAGAACTACTGCGATTGTGCCCTGGTTCATCCGGACGAGCACCTCAGTAGAAAAAGCCGAAAACTGACTGTCATGATATAGCGTGAGACTGGTCAACCACTCGGTGACCTATCGGAATGTTAGAATTACTTCGCCTTAACGAAGGGCCGTTTCCCGGCCAGGCATGTACGCACCCCGCGATCAGGAGAGTGCGGAGCCACCAGGGGTGTCGGGGATAACTGATCCACGAACACCTATGGGGCCGGCGGACCGGGCCCCTTTCGGTTCGGCGGGGGGCGGAGGTCGCACGAAGAGCAGATCGAGGCGAGGCACACGAGCAGTTTACCCAGCTTCGGAGCTCTCCGGAGAGATAACACTCCTACTGCTGCTTGTCTGATTGTATTATCTGGTGTTCTTGCTCTCCAAAGCGAGAGTGTGATGTTCTCTGGGCTACGAATGGATCGAAGCAAACTGTCTGAGGCTCCGAACCGAATGATCCGAACCTCCTCTACGTTGCGCATGGGCCTCCTTTTATACGCTAAAGGGGTCACCGACAGGTGGCAACGCAGAGGAGGGTAAAAACGTAAAAAGCGAGGTAGTTGATACAGTTGCTTGTACAGTGCGCCCTACCTAACCCTGACGGCAGGGGACAAGGGCATTAAATGCCCGTCTGAGTCGCCCGAACAGTGCAGAAAAGGACCGTTAGGGGCGCCACCATTCGCCACGATGGCGATCTTGTCAGCTTCGCATGCCACTGCGCACCGCTGGCTGCACAGCCTCCCGCCACGCACGTCTGGAGAGGCCCCCAGAGCGACATGTTGGTGGATGCGCTGGAGCATGGACGCAGAGTGGCCGCCTGCCGCGGCAAGCGCCTTGCCGCTGTTGTTATCTTGTCGGGTCCGGAAGCTTGTCGCTCACCGGGCTTCGAGGTACCTTGGTTTGTCTTCCCGGCAAGCTCCTCTTGCCGGGGCCTTGTTGCCTTGCCGGAGCGCGTGGCGCGTCGCGGCAAGTTCATCGGAGCGCCTTGGTTGGCCTTCCCGGCAAGCTCCCCTTGCCGGGGTCTTGTCTCTTTAGCTTAAATACTTTGTTCTTGGATGGCTCCAAGGGAACCTTGGGGGATCTTGGCGATCACCCGGCAAGCCTTTGCCGCGGGATGCTGCAACTGCCCATGCACAAGTTCGGGGTACTAGGGTACCCCTAATCTAGTACACCGACAGGAGCCCCCGGGCCTGGGCCAAACACGGTGCCGAGCGCTATTGGGCCAGGCCCAATACAGGGCACGGGCACACGCGGGCTGGGCCACGCCAAATCTTGTTCCGTATCCACCGCACTCTCCCATAACGGCACACGTTGAATGCGGCATTGTGGGAGAGATCGTGGGTGGTTGTTTAAGCGGAAGGGCGAAACGTCCGCCCCGTCCCTCTTTGTAAGCAGAGGAAACAGGGGCAGTTCATCCCCCCTCGCTGTTTGCTGCTATTCCTTCTTCACAAACTCCGCCGCTCCCCCTTCTTCTCGAAGCCGAGAGAGCAGCGTTCCGCCCCCCCCCCCCATTGCCACCAGCATCACCACGCCGTTGACCTTCTCCACCACCTCCGCCATGACCCCGAAAGCCGACAAGGGAAAGGGCGTGAAGTCGACCGAGGCACAGCGGCTCGCAGCGCTGCGGAAGGAGCGGGCGATCTTCACCCCCCAGCTCGGCATGCAGGAGTTGAGGGAGTACTTCTACCTCTTTTGGGCGACGGAGACGCGTGCGCATCCGTGCACGAGGGTACTCCCGGCCGCTGCCTCGGAGTCAGCTCCAAATGGGTACCCGTTCTTCCCGCTATTCTTCTACTGCGGGCTCTGCCCGCCCTTCTCGGAGTTCTTTTGTGACATTATGAACATGTATGGCTTCCGCCTCCTTGACTTCACCCACAATGCTGTCTTAACCATGGAAGTTTTCGCACACTTGTGCGAAAACTTTGTCGGAGTCCACCCTAGTGTAGCCCTGTTCCGCCACTTCTTCATACCTCGGGTAGAGAGAGGAGAGCCGCTTGCCGGAGGGATTGCCTGGGTCTCGAGAGTCGGCAAGAAAGAGGCGTACTTGGAGGGTGAGCTTCGCAGCAAGTGGGAGGAGTGGAGAGCGGAGTGGTGTTGGATCGTCGAGGAGGATCCGCAACCCTTCACCGCCGTGCGCCAAACTCCAATAGTGCGCGGCAATGACTGGAGCAACATGGCCCCGGAAGACGAGAGGCTGAAGATCGCCTCAGGCTTGCCGGGCTCACCGTAGGTGCTGTCGGGGCAGATTTCCTCCGCCGCCGCATTGCCCCCCTGCAGGAGAGGAGGAGGCCCGCCTGGGAATTTAAGAATTCGGCGGACATCATGAGGCTGCGGCCGGGCCTCAACTACAACTTCACTGTCTTGGAGTTGGATGCAATGCTCTTGGAGTTATTCAAACGCGACCCCCAGCACCCATTCACACTGCCGAGGGGCGTAGTTCCTTTGTGCAATAACTCTTCGCTTGACCGGATCTGCCATGATGCCGTTGTGCGATTCACACGGCATCGTCCCAACTTGGCAAGAGCCTGCGGATGACGTTGTGCGAGCGTTCTTCGACACCTTGGAGGAAGTGCCAGTCCGCGCCGACGAGCAGAAGAGCCTCACCCGTGACACCACCGACGAGGAGCTGCAACTCATCGCTACTAGGGCGGAAGAGGCTGCGGCCGCAGCTGCTGCAGGTGTGTTTGGGTTTACTGTGGAGGAGGCAGAGGCTGCAGAGGCGGCAAACCTTGCCGAACGCGCGGAGTTCATGGGCGAGGAGGAGCCTGCTGGTTCCGAAGCCGAGTCGAGCGAGGCCGGCGAGGAGGAGGCTGAGCCTTCAGAGAGGTTGCCGCAGGCGGAGCCCCCGGCCCCGCCAAGGAGGTGCCTTCGCAGGGCCGTGGACGCAGTAGGGCGGCAGTTGGCTCCACAGCCACCGAGCCGCGCGACGCGCTCTACCGCGGCAAGCAATGTTGCCGTGGGAGCGCCTCACGCAACAGCGGCAACTGGAGCGGGATCTTCCCGGGCCACTGCCACTGCCCCCGCCAAGCGGGCAAGGGATCCTACTCCTCCGCCTCGCCGCATCAGAGGAGGGCCGGACTTCGATCTTTCCACGCTCAGCTCCGACGAGGAGGAAGAAGAGTGAGTTCCTTTGGTGCTCTTATAATCCTTCAATCTTGCTGTTTATATCTTGTATCTGACTTGCTCCAATCTGGACTCTTTTCTTTTCAGAACACTGGCCCAGAGAGTGGCGAAGAGGGCCAAGGTCGCGGTGATCGTCATCGAGGATGACCCCATCGCGTCGGCAGGAGGTGGGTCCGAGACCACCTTGACGGACCCGACAATCACCCCTCGGAGCAGCCCCCAGCGCAGCTGCCAGCGTAAGTTCATAATTTAGCCTTCTGCTGTCGGGCGCGCTTGAGTGCTTTTTCCTTTGTTGATATCTGGCTTGTTGACTTGTGCAGGAGCAGAGCGGCCTCATCAGGAGCGCCCGGAGGCCGGCCCCGAAGTGCCACCTGCTTCGACTGCGCCGCCAAGGGAGGAGTCCCCGGCAAGGGAGCCTCTCCGGCAAGGGGGGACTCTCCGGCAAGGGATGGCACTGCTGATCCTGCGGCGACTGGGGCCGCAACTGAAGATCTTGGCACAGGTAATCCACTTGCCCAAAAACTTTCCCTTGGGTTCTGCTTCTTTCGTTTTTCCTTTCTTGGATTTTCTGATTGATTTTCCTCCCCTCTTCGTTCTTCAGACCCATCTTCGGCTGAGCCAATGGAGACTGAGGGCGCCGACGAGGAAGGTGCCGGTGCTGATGTGACCGCCGGCAAGGAGGCCGCCGGGGCTGCTGCTGCGGAAGCCGGCGAGGGGTCGGGCGATCGTACTGATGACCCTGAGGCCGTAGGAGCGCCGGGCGCTGCACCGACCGCCGAACCCTCT
The DNA here is from genome assembly GCF_018294505.1 of Triticum aestivum. Lineage (NCBI taxonomy): Eukaryota > Viridiplantae > Streptophyta > Magnoliopsida > Poales > Poaceae > Triticum > Triticum aestivum. Next base: position 104,547,721 of record NC_057794.1, on the reverse strand, counting down.
GCCGCTTCTGCGGAGCCGGGCTCCGAGGAGCCCCAGTCCGGCGCCTATTTGAAGGCCGGCGACAACATCTTCATCAAGCTACCATGGGCGTCGAGCTCCAGGGCGCCAGTCGAGGGGGAGACTTTTGACGGGGAGGTGCTCGCCTCTGCCGGACTGTCATTGGTTGACGCACCCGGCAGCAGCAGTGGCGAGCCTGAGGAGGAGCAGCTGCTGCGGAAGCTGCTGTCACTCTACCGCACCCGGCAAGCCAAGCTGGCTTCCTGGGAAGCGCTTGTCGCGAAGGCGGGAGTTGACATGGAGAAGCGCGCGGAGGAGCTCCGGGGACAAAATCAAGAAGCTCTTCAATCCCTGGCGCAGGAGCGGGAGCGAGTAGACGAGGAGCGCATGGCCTTTCTTCTCGAGAAGGCCGAGGCTGAGGAGGAACAAAGGCTTGCTGCCGAGAAGCAGTCCGCGCGGGAAGGCGAGCTAGTGCAGCGGAAGGCCCACCTTGACAGCTACGAGGAAGAGCTCGCCGAGCGCGAGCGAGCACTTCGCAGGGCGCTCAAGGAGGCAAAGGATGCCGCGGCAACTGCAGAGGCCGCCAATAAGGAGCTAGAGGAGAAGGTGGCACGGCTGGAGGCCGATATTGGGAAGAGCGGCGAGGAGATTGCCGCGCTCAAGCGTGAGCGCGAGAAGGATGCTGCCGCCCATGGTGAACTGCAAGGCCTTCTCGCTGAGAGGGGCAAGGAGCTCAGCGCCGCCAAGGATTCCAAAGCAGACTTGGAGCTGAAGCTGGCCACGCTGACGCAGACGCTGGAGGCCGCCAAGGAGCGGGAGAAGACCTTGGCGGAGAAGGTCAAGGCTGACGCGGCGCTGCTAGAGAGCATTGCAGTTACCCAGAACTCGTTCAGAGACACGGTGGAGCACTGGACCGAGGGCCTGGTGAACACTGCCGCCGTCATCAACGAGGAGCTGGCGTAGCTGGGGATGGATGACTTTGGGTATCCTTCCGACGAGAGCCTTCAACCCAGCGCCAAGCTCAGCCTATTCTTCAAGGGCATGGCGACGACACTCCAGCGACTCCGGGAGAGGATCCCGAAGTAGCTGGCCGACGAGTCATGCAAAATCTGCGCCGGGGTCCTCTAGAAGGTGCTGATGAAGGTAGCCTTCCGCAATCCAGGCCTCAGCTTCACCAACGTCCTCCGATCCTTGCCGCCTGACGCCAATCTGGATGCACTCAAGGCCCTTGTCGCACCCATTGTGGACAAGGTGAGCAAGATCAAGCGAGTCGAGGGCGGACGCGTAGATTAGGCCGCCCATTTCTTCTTTTCCCTTGTCGCTGCTAGTCATGTTATGAGAACAGTCTGTTAGAGCTGCGACAAGTTATCTTTGTAATATAACTTTATTTCTATCTATCAATTGCAACGCTATTTCCTCTACTAGATTCCTCCCTTTGTATGTTTTCACCCTACGCTTCTAGGGAACTTGTCGGCGCAGGCGCCCGAGCCGCGAGCGCTGAGTGCGGAACTTCTGCAGCCTGCTGGCGGCGCTGCTTCCGACAAGAAACCTTGTCGTGCCTAGATGCAGCACACTTAAGCTGTTGAGCGGACTCGAAACAAAGTAAGGGCGCAACTAGCCACGAGTTGGTTCCTCCGCGCACAGGTTTTCCATACAAAGCAGGGTCATTCGAGGAAGATAACTCAAAAATTTAAAAAAGTGATTGCTCAAACTTTGGCAACTTAGCTTTTCTGTTATTTGCTTCCCGGTAAGGCAAGTCTTTGCTTGAACGACGCCTGGCCCACACCACAATCTTCTCCTTCCCCCCGTCAAACTTGTGTGCGAGAGAACCTTCTTTTCCTTTAAAAGAAAAAGAAAGAAGAGAAAATAATAGTATGGAGCACTTCAGCTTGTTACTGCTTACCGGATGTAAGTGCTGCACAAAGTGTCAGATAATCACATGCAAGAAAGGATCTAATGCATGAAATGGACAAGCTGTGCGGAGCACATGGGTTTTTACTTATGCACGGGATCTGCGCCCGGCTTTGTACACAGGATTACATGCAACAGCGGCAAGACTTGTACAAAAGGTGGTTGCCGGAACGGGTTCCGGCAACCGCGCCTTATGGGAAAAACTTACGAAGATGTTCTATGTTCCAGGAGTTGCTCACTGGAATGCCATCTTCAGTCTCAAGACGGACAGCGCCAGGCCTTGTGACTTGTCTCACCCGATAAGGGCCTTCCCACTTCGGCGTCAACTTGTTGGAATTCTTGGCGGACTGAACGCGCCGAAGAACAAGGTCGCCTTCCTCGAAGCTTCTGGCTTTAACTTTGCGGCTATGATAGCGGCGCAAAGCTTGCTGGTATCGAGCAGCTCGTACAGCAGCCTGAAGACGATCTTCCTCAAGGAGCAGCGCGTCGTCTTGCCGCAGCTGTTCTTGCTCAAGCTCATCATAAGCGAGCACTCGAGGTGATCCGTATACGAGTTCCGTGGGGAGAACTGCCTCTGCTCCATAGACTAGAGCGAAAGGTGTCTGGCCAGTGGCTCGATTTGGCGTCGTTCTGATCGACCAAAGAACCACCGGCAGCTCCTCGATCCAGTTCCTTCCGCACCTGTGCAGCCTGTCGAAAGTTCTGGTCTTGAGCCCGCGCAGCACTTCAGCATTTGCCCTCTCTGCTTGACCGTTGCTTCTCGGATGAGCAACAGAAGCGAAGCAGACCTTGGCGCCAAGGTCTTGGACGTACTGCATGAAGGTGCGGCTCGTGAATTGCGTGCCGTTGTCGGTGATGATCCTGTTAGGGATCCCGAAACGGCAAACAATTGACCTGAAGAACTTGACTGCTGACTGTGCTGTCACCTTCCTCACTGGCTGCACTTCCGGCCACTTTGTGAACTTGTCGATTGCGACGTACAAGTACTCAAAGCCCCCGACAGCTCGGGGGAAGGGGCCGAGGATATCGAGCCCCCAGACCGAAAATGGCCAGGATAAAGGGATCGTCTGGAGAGCTTGAGCTGGCTGGTGTATCTGTTTGGAGTGGAACTGGCACGCTTCACACTTGGTTACTTGTGCAGTTGCATCCTGGAGGGCTGTCGGCCAAAAGAAACCTTGCCGGAAAGCTTTGCCGGCAAGTGCTCTTGCGCCGATGTGGTGGCCACATATGCCTCCATGTATCTCCGCCAACAGCTTTTGTCCATCTTCCCGGCGAATACACTTCAATTTCACACCGTTGAGTCTTCTTCTGTACAGTATGCTATCGACAAACTGGTACATACTTGACTGCCGGGCTACTCTTTCCGCTTCTTCTTGCTCTTCGGGAAGTTCTCCTGTCTGAAGGAAATGGACAATCTGCTGTGCCCATGCTGGAGCTTGTGGCTCGACAACAAGGATTAAAGGCACATCTGCTGCTGCGGGAACATCTGCTTCTACGGCAAGGACTTGCGGCCCTGCCGGAGCTTGATGTTCCCCGGCAAGCTTGCCGGAGCAAAACTTGTCGGGAGCGTCTGCTTCAACGGAACAAACCATTAGGCTTGCCGGAGCAGACTGCCCCTCAGCATCCTTGGTGTTGATCTTGGGGACTTTCTTGGCGGCGGCTTCGGGGAGCTCTGCCGGAAAGTAGTCACCAGAAACCAACTTCCTCTTTTTGCTTTGTCCAGTTGATGGTGTTACGGATGGTTGAGTCAACTTAAGCACAAAGATCCCTGGTTCCACAGGTAACTTTAGTGCGGCGCACTTTGACAGGCCATCAGAAATATCATTCTGAGCTCTTGGGATATGCTCCATTTGTAGGCCGTCAAAGTGCTCTTCTAGCTTCCTCACTTCATCGACATATGCTTCCATCAACGGACTCTGGTAGTTCTTGTTCACTTGTCGGACGACAAGCTGTGAGTCACCCCTGACAATGAGCTTCTTAATCCCAAGGTCTGCTGCGATTCTGAGACCGGCAAGCAATCCTTCATACTCTGCAGTATTGTTGGTTGCTTGCTCTTTGGGAAAGTGCATCTGGACTACGTACTTGAGGTGCTCTCCGGTGGGTGCGACAAGCAGCACGCCTGCACCGGCGCCTTGCAGCGAGAAGGCACCATCAAAGTACATCAGCCACTCTTTGCTTGCCTCTTTGACGGGGATGCTCGTTTCTGGAATTTCTTCATCTGGGGTTGGCGTCCACTCTGCTATGAACTCTGCCAATGCTCTGCTTTGGATAGTTGAGGTGCTCTCAAACTTGAGGCCAAAGCTTGACAGTTCCAGCGCCCACTCGACAATCCTGCCTGTTGCTTCTGGATTTTGCAGTATCCTCTTCAGCGGAAAGCGAGTGACGACTGTGATCTCATGTGCTTGGAAGTAATGGCGCAGCTTTCTCGAGGCCATGAGGAGGCCGAAAAGCAACTTCTGCACACCAGAGTACCTTGATCTAGCCCCCTGCAGAAGGGAACTGACAAAGTAAACTGGGCGCTGCACCATTCTCCTTGGCATCTTATCATGCTCCTGCGCAAACCCATGTTTGTCGGGACCAGAGCTTGTCGGCGAAGCCCCCTGCTTGTCGCTGGATGGATCTGCCGTGGTTGCTGGCTCATCATCCGCCTCCCTCTCCGCCACTAACGCAGCACTAACCACTTGATTGGTTGCCGCTATATACAGCAGCAACTTCTCTTGCGGCTTAGGTGCGACAAGCGTTGGAGTGGAGGACAGGTATCTCTTCAAGTCCTGCAGCGCAGCCTCCGCTTCCGGAGTCCATTTCATTGGACCTGCCTTTTTCAAAATTTTGAAAAATGGCAGGGCGCGCTCAGCAGATCTAGAGATAAACCTGCTGAGAGCAGCCACGCAACCGGCAAGCCTTCGTACATCCTTGACGTGCTTTGGTGCTTCGATCTGCTCGATGGCTTTGATCTTGTCGGGATTGGCTTCAATTCCCCGCTGAGACACGAAGAACCCGAGAAGCTTGCCGGAAGGGACTCCAAACACGCACTTCTCGGGGTTAAGCTTGAGGTTGATTTTGCGCAGGTTTGCAAATGTTTCGTCTAAATCTTGAATCAGGGTCGCCTTGTTCTTGCTCTTGACCACTATGTCATCCATGTAAGCTTCCACATTTCTGTGTATTTGTGGCTCAAAAGCATGGTGGACTACCCTTGCGAATGTTGAACCAGCATTCTTCAAACCGAAAGGCATCCGTACGAAGCAGTACGTGCCACACGGGGTGATAAATGCGGTTTTCTCTTCATCTTCTTCTGCCATGAAGATCTGATGGTACCCTGAGTATGCATCAAGAAATGAAAGCAAATCACATCCGGCTGTGGAGTCAACAATCTGGTCAATACGCGGCAAGGGAAATGGGTCTTTGGGACAAGCTTTATTAACATCAGTGAAGTCAATACAAAGTCTCCATTTCCCGTTAGCTTTGCGCACAACAACAGGATTGGCCAACCACGTGGGATGGAGTACTCCTCTGACAAGGCCTGCTGCTTCCAACTTCTTGATTTCTTCTGCGATGAATTCTTGGCGCTCTACTGCCTGCTTCCTGACTCTCTGCTTGACGGGCCGCGCATGAGGACAGACGGCAAGGTGGTGCTCAATCACTTTCCTGGGAACACCGGGGATATCAGACAGTTGCCACGCAAACACGTCGACATTCGCCCGCAGGAAAGCAACGAGCGCGCTTTCCTATTTGGGGTCAAGAGTGGCGCTGATGGTGAAGGTACCACCAGTGCCATCCTCCTTGGCGGACACCTTCTTAGTCTCAGGTGGAGCTGCCATTGTCTTCTTGCACTTGCCGGTGGAGCTCGATGGTGCGTCCTCGACGGTAGCGCAGCACTTCGAAGAGGTGCGCTGACTCCAAATACGCACTTCTCGGGGTTAAGCTTGAGGTTGATTTTGCGCAGGTTTGCAAATGGTTCGTCTAAATCTTGAATCAGGGTCGCCTTGTTCTTGCTCTGACCACTATGTCATCATGTAAGCTTCCACTTTTGTGTATTTGTGGCTCAAAAGCATGGTGGACTACCCTTGCGAATGTTGAACCAGCATTCTTCAAACCGAAAGGCGTCCATACGAAGCAGTACGTGCCACACGGGGTGATAAATGCAGTTTTCTCTTCATCTTCTTCTGCCATGAAGATCTGATGGTACCCTGAGTATGCATCAAGAAATGAAAGCAAATCACATCCGGCTGTGGAGTCAACAATCTGGTCAATACGCGGCAAGGGAAATGGGTCTTTGGGACAAACTTTATTAACATCAGTGAAGTCAATACAAAGTCTCCATTTCCCGTTAGCTTTGCGCACAACAACAGGATTGACCAACCACGTGGGATGGAGTACTCCTCTGACAAGGTCTGCTGCTTCCAACTTCTTGATTTCTTCTGCGATGAATTCTTGGCGCTCAACTGCCTGCTTCCTGACTTCTGCTTGACGGGCCGCGCATGAGGACAGACGGCAAGGTGGTGCTCAATTACTTTCCTGGGAACACCGGGGATATCAGACGGTTGGCCACGCAAACACGTCGACATTCACCCGCAGGAAAGCAACGAGCGCGCTTTCCTATTTGGGGTCAAGAGTGGCGCTGATGGTGAAAGTACCACCAGTGCCATCCTCTTTGGCGGACACCTTCTTAGTCTCAGGCGGAGCTGTCATTGTCTTCTTGCACTTGCCGGTGGAGCTCGATGGTGCGTCCTCGACGGTAGCGCAGCACTCCGAAGAGGTGCGCTTGCCGGAGTGGGCATCAGAGCTCTTGTCGGACTTGGTCTTATTCTTCCCCCCGGGAGCTTCAGCGGCAAGTGTCCTTCGTTCTGCTGCGGCCGCGGCTTCCCGGTAGATCTTGTCGGCACAGATAAGAGCATCCTTCTTGTCGCCAGGGACAGAGATGACACTTATTGGGCCTGGTATTTTCAGTATGTTGTACACATAGTGAGAGGCTGCCATGAACTTGGCGAGTGCCGGACGGCCAAGGATTCCATTGTAAGGTAATGGAAAGTTGGCAACGTCAAACATGACCCTCTCAGTCCTAAAGTTCAGCTCACTGCCAAATGTTACCGGCAACATGATCTTTCCCTTTGGTTTGCTCCTTCCCGGGTTGATTCCTTGAAATGTGCTGGTCTCTTCGAGCTCGCTGTCAGGGATCTGGAGCTTCTGGAGCACCATGGAGGAGATCAAGTTCAAACCGGCCCCGCCGTCAACTAGCATCTTAGTGACCTTGAGGTTGCGGATTGTTGGTGAAACCAACATCGGCAAGCACCCGACCGCAGTTATGCGATCCGGGTGGTCCTCAATATCAAAGATGATAGGCGTGCTGGACCATTTCAGAGGCCTGCGTGACTCGACGGGTGGTTCTGCTGCATTAACCTCCCGCATCCACTGCTTGAGCTGGCGGTGCGAGGCATGCAGAGAAGCACCACCGTCAACGCACAGGACCTCTGTAGCTTTCTGGAACTCCTGCTCATCGGTCTCCTCATCATCCATATCTTCATCATTGCCGTCATCTTCATCCTTGTCGCGGCCGCGAGGAGGTCTGTCTCCTTGCCGCTGCTTGGCCTTGCCGCGGCGTCCTCCTCGGCCGGGACGTTTCTTGCCGGATCCACCATCTCCTTCCTGGGCCTTCTCCTTGTCGCGCCGCTCGTATTCAGCTTTCTGTTGCTCAACGAGCTGCTTGACCCTCTTGCAGTTCTGAAGATCATGGCCCTTGGTGCGGTGAATCTTGCAATACTGCTTGTTGGTGCCGTCCTGCTTGTCGGCGACCGCCACCTCCGCGGCAACCTCCTTGCCGGAGTCACCAGCTTTGGCTTCCTTGGCGCCGCCACTGTTGCCGGACTGCTCAACAACTAGCACTTCTTTGCCTTTCCTCCTTCTGTTGTTCCGCCGCCGGTTTTTCCTTGTTGGGGCGGCATCTTCGCTGTCAGATCCTCCCGCTCCTATATTTTCTCCGGGGAGTCTCCTCCCTTCCTCAGCACGCGCGCACTTGTCGGTCAGTGCATATAACTCACTGACGTCCCTGATCTTGCACATCGCCATTTCCTCCCGCATCCTGCGGTTCCGCACGTTCTGATGGAACGCACTGATCACCGCGGCAGGGTGGACGTCTGGGATGTTGTGCTGCACACTACTGAATCTCTGAATATACTTGCACAGGGGCTCTCCTTCCTTCTGGGCGAGCAAATGAAGATCACTCTCCTGGCCATGAGGCTTGTGTCCGCCGGTAAAGGCGCCGACAAACTGATGGCACAGATCAGCCCAAGAGGATATGGAGTTGTCCAGCAAGTGCATGAGCCAGGATCTGACATTGGGCTTGAGCACCAGCGGGAAGTAGTTGGCAAGCATCTTGTCATCTCGTCCCCCGGCAGCTTGCACCGCAATGGTGTAGATGCTGAGGAACTCTGACGGATGCGTCTTGCCGTCGTACTTCTCTGGTACGTCTGGCTTGAAGTTCTTTGTACTGGGCCACTGGACTTGCCGCAGCTCACGAGTGAACGTAGGACAACCTACCGCGTACGGCAGATCGCCTGGTTCCCCTGGCGCATGCATGTCAACAGAGGGCCCAGCGCGCTTGTCGGATTGACGTCGCGCTTCTCTTCGGCGCTCGATGCGGGTTCGAGCGTCTTCTTGTTGTCGATCATGAAGAACTTGGCGTTGATCGCGACGAGCTCGTGGATCCGACAATGCAGTGGAGTCGCTGTCGAGGTGGATCCGGCGAGTCGGCGATCTTGGCCTTAGGGGCGGTGATTGCATGGTAGTTGCACCTCCGCCCATTTCGTCGCCACCGGCTCGCGTCCGGCGGTCCTGCGGTGGCGGCGACGCGCTCGGCCGCCGTGGAGTGTCGCCGTTGGCGTAGCCGATGAGACTCTGAATGGTGGCCCTCCATTCATCGATCTTGTCCGACGTTGGAGGGTAATCTAAGAGAAGTTGAGCTCGCGCCAAAGATTCTGCTGGAGTGGTGGGTGGCAGTGGCGGACGGCGCGAGGAGCGGGACGTGCTCGAACTTCTAACTATGTTAGAAGGAGCAGTATCCCGTCCAGGCGACCGTGCCCCGCTCGTGCCAGCATGCTGGCGTGCATGCTAGTCCTGAGCGCCCCGAGATCCACCAGCTTGGCCTTGGTCCAACATGCGCATGGTGCTGCGAGCGCCATGGTGCTGTTAATCTTGCGCCTCCTGAGAGTGGCGCGGAACATGTACAGTCGCCGAGGTTTGTGCAGCCTTGTCCTTGGACTTGGCAGCACTGTGAGCACCCTCATCGACGGTTGTTCTTCCGCCGGCGTCCACTCCACCACCCGTTTGCTCCAACGGTGGCGGAAATGATGTGGACGGAGCGGCTGCCGCCGAAGTCTTCTTCTTCGGTGGCATGTTGATGAAGGGAATGAAGATCTAGCTCGTGTGAACGCCGGATCAGGTTCACACAATCTCGACACCCCCTACCTGGCGCGCCAAAGATGTCGGGGATAACTGATCCACGAACACCTATGGGGCCGGCGGACCGGGCCCCTTTCGGTTCGGCGGGGGGCGGAGGTCGCACGAAGAGCAGATCGAGGCGAGGCACATGAGTAGTTTACCCAGCTTCGGAGCTCTCCGGAGAGATAACACTCCTACTGCTGCTTGTCTGATTGTATTATCTGGTGTTCTTGCTCTCCAAAGCGAGAGTGTGATGTTCTCTGGGCTATGAATGGATCGAAGCAAACTGTCTGAGGCTCCGAACCGAATGAGCCGAACCTCCTCTACGTTGCGCATGGGCCTCCTTTTATACTCTAAAGGGGTCATCGACAGGTGGCAACGCAGAGGAGGGTAAAAACGTAAAAAGCGAGGTAGTTGATATAGTTGCTTGTACAGTGCACCCTACCTAACCCTGACGGCAGGGGACAAGGGCATTAAATGCCCGTCTGAGTCGCCCGAACAGTGCAGAAAAGGACCGTTAGGGGCGCCACCGTTCGCCACGATGGCGATCTTGTCAGCTTCACATGCCACTGCGCACCGCTGGCTGCACAGCCTCCCGCCACGCACGTCCGGAGAGGCCCCCAGAGCGACACGTTGGTGGATGCGCTAGAGCGTGGACGCAGAGTGGCCGCCTGCCGCGGCAAGCGCCTTGCCGCTGTTGTTATCTTGTCGGGTCCGGAAGCTTGTCGCTCACCGGGCTTCGAGGTACCTTGGTTTGTCTTCCCGGCAAGCTCCTCTTGTCGGGGCCTTGTTGCCTTGCCGGAGCATGTGGCGTGTCGCAGCAAGTTCATTGGAGCGCCTTGGTTGGCCTTCCGGGCAAGCTCCCCTTGTCGGGGTCTTGTCTCTTTAGCTTAAATACTTTGTTCTTGGATGGCTCCAAGGGAACCTTGGGGGATCTTGGCGATCACCCGGCAAGCCTTTGCCGCGGGATGCTGCAACTGCCCGTGCACAAGTTCGGGGTACTAGGGTACCCCTAATCTAGTACACCGACAAGGGGCTATCTAGTAGCCCCACTGTCAAACTCTTATGGCTAAGTGAAAGTGTTAAAGCATTATAGTCCGGTTGCCTCGCTCGCTATGCTATCACCTCCTTAATAGGACCAAGACGTTGGGTTAAGTGTGAACACGCGTTTTTTGCAAACACCCCTGCATTTTATGCGTGCGGGTTGAAGCCGACGGCTGCAATCTTTCAGGTTATACACAGGTATACATAAACGGCCGCACAGGAGGCATCATACTACTTTCAGGCAAAAGTATAAAAATAACCTTATAAAAAATTCATAAAAGCATTGTGCTTACAATGAAAATACATATCACTCAAACATAATATTTTTCGAGCACTGGGCCTCTATCAAACGAGCGCCCTCGAGAACCTCCTCGAAATAGTGCTCGGCAGCCACCCGGCCTATGGCCGATCCCTGCGCCGCAACAGTGGTAGCGTCCATCTCTGCCCAGTATGCTTTAACACGGGCAAGGGCCATCCGCGAGCCTTCTATGCACGCCCACCTCTTCATCGCATTAATGCGCGGCACCGCATCAAGGAACTGCTGCACTAAGCTGAAATAGCTGTTCAACTTTGGTCTTTCCGGCCATAGCTAATCCACAACAGACCTCATGGCGAGTCCGGACAACCTATTCAGTTCGGCCCATTCGGCTAGCTGGTCAGTCAATGAAAGCGGATGCTCTGGAACGTGGAATTGCGTCCAGAACAGCTTGTCCACTTCATGGTCTGTCTGACATTGGAAGTACTTGGCCGCATCGGCAGCGCTCACCACCAAATCCATATTCGCATCTGCCGAACTCCACAGCCGATCCAGAGGGGCATACCGAGGATCTCTGAACTTCCTCCGTAATAAGAAGGGTTTCCCAGCCGAAATATCCCCGACTTCCCACAGCTCCTCCTTCTTCGCTCTCATAGCAGAACGGGTGTCTTTGTCCGCCGCCGCAGCCTTCTCAAGGTCCGTTGCCTTCGCTCGGTTTTCTTTTTCAAGGAACCGGCAACGGTCGGCAGTGTCTTTTAATTCTACGGCCATCTTGGCCATCTTCTCCTGGCTCTCGCAATGTGCAGCCTTCTCGGCTTTCAACTCTTCGACTGCCTTCAAAGCAGCCGCATTACTAATCCTGGCTTGTTCCTTGGCTCGGGCAAGTTCCGCCCGCAAGGCTTCCACGGCGGTAGCTCCATCTGCAGTCACAACATATTAAAGATACTGGCATTATGCTGCTCTTACTATGTGGTGTTCACCGGATAATAACACTTACCCTGTGCCTCATCAAGCCTCTTGTTAACAAGCTCGATGTCAGTGTCTGCCGCATCCAGTTGCCGTTTTAATTGGGCAAACTCCCTAGTCCGGCTAGCCACCGGCGCTCCCACAACCTGCACATAAAGGCAGTTTGGTTATTGCCTGGGAATATGATCCTCTGTTCGCCACCGTTCTCGACGACAACCAGAGTCTCAGGGGATACTATAACATGTGCAGTACTATTACATATTATCTCACATACCTCAAAGCCTGTCAATAGACTCATAAAGGCTTCATGTAATCCACTTTCAGCGGACGAGATTCTCTCCATCACCGTACCCATCAGCGTACGGCGCTCTTCTGAGATGGCCGCTCACCCCACCAACTCCCTCAGAACGTCTGACCGCACACCAGACAGTGTCAGACTCTTTCGTATGCTCTCTTCGGGAGCCGGACACTGGGGACTTTGGGGGTCTACGGGATTATCTTCTGGCCTCACCGGATCCGGAGAGGCCCTCCGCGACGACACTTCGGGGTCGCCCGGTTCTAGAGTGGAGGAGTCTGGGGGAGGCGTTTCACTCTCCATCATCTCTGGAAGAAGATCCCCTGAAGACGAGCTCATTTGAGAGGGGCTGAGGCCCGAACTGCAAGATAGATGCGGTGGTTATTTTCTCAAAGGAAAAAGATAGCATGCCCTTACTATTGAAATATTTTGGATCACTTACGACTCGTTGGAGGGCTGATCCCCCCGCGGACTCTGTGCGGCAGAAGCACCCCCCAAGGCAGGACCCTCAGTGGGAGACCTCTTCTCCCGTTTGGAGGCTTCGGCTTCCGGATCCTCGGAAGCAGTCCTTTTCCTCCCCCGATCGTCCTCCTTCATGGTGATGCTCGTTCCCTCGGTTGGAACGGATAGTGATGGGGGCCCACGTCCGCCCGTATTATCTCCCTCGGTATCTTCCTTCAAGTGCTCCGGGCAAGGTGCGACCTCGAGCATCTTCTCCAATACCGGATTTTCCAAACCCTCAGGGAGGGGAGCCAAACACCGAATCATCTTCGCCTTTGTTAGCCAGTCCTGGTCAAAAAGCGAACTCTCAGAAATAACTTCGAATAAAAGACAACGTGTTCGGCTACAGGATTTCTTACTTGTTCGGCAGCGTGGTTACTGCTCAGACCCACGTCCTCAGTGATATCTAGACATTCCACTTGAGGTCCAAAGAATGACTTGTACATCTCCTCATGCGTCAAGCCGAGGAAACTTTGAATGGCACGTGGCCCCTCTAGGTTGAACTCCCACAAGTGCAGGGGCCGGCGTTTGCAAGGCTGGACTTGACGAACCAACATAACTTGTATTACTGCAACCAAATTAAAATCTCCCTTGAAGAGATCTCGGATGCGGCTTTGCAGTATAGGCACGTCCTTGGCTGGACCCCAGCTCAGACCCCTGCTAATCCATAACATCAGTTGTGGTGGGGGGCCCAGGCGGAAAGCGGGGGTAGCCGCCCACTTGGCACTTTTGGGAGCCGTGACATAAAACCACTCATGTTGCTATAATTCGGACACCTCTGGAAAGGAACCTTTCGGCCATGGAGCTCCTGCCATCTTGCCTATTGATGCACCTTCGCACGCTACATGTTGCCCCTCGATCATCTTCGGTTGTACTTCAAAGGTCTTGAGCCACATGCTGAAGTGAGGGGTCACACGGAGGAAGGCCTCACACATGACAATAAATGTCGTGATGTGGAGAAAGGAGTCCGGAGCTAGATCGTGGAAATCTAGCCCGTAATAGAACATCAAGCCCCTGACAAAAGGATCCAGAGTGAGGCCTAGAACTCGGAGGAAGTGGGAGATGAACACAACATTCTCGTTGGGTTCGGGAGTAGGGACGACCTGCCCTTGAGCAGGCAGCCAATGCGAAACCTCGGCGGTCAGGTATCTAGCCTCCCTCAACTTCTTAATGTCCTCTTCCGTCACGGAGGAGGGCATCCATCGGCCTTGAAGGCTGGATCCGGACATGATTGAAGATCCGGAGCACATAACCTGGGCTTTGGGTGTTAGAACTCGAGGCAGAGGAAGGGTTCGATTGAGCACGAGAGAGAAAAAGCAAAAACCCCGTCCCTTTATAAAGAGGGTCAATACCAAGCGTCCTCTCCATAGTCGTTTAGGACTTGCCTATAATCTAGGAATCCTAGACATGGTTGGGTTACCCACGCCCGTATTGATGAGAATCCTGTAATTGGGGGAACACGATCTCCGCTTCGGCAAGACGTGTCACGAAACCACCTCGCGTTATGTGTGGAGCTGGTTGCAAGAAACGGTTCGAATAATCACTGGGCCATGACGTAATGTCATGCTGCCAAAACAAGCCAGCAAATTAGATCTGCGAAAGCGTTATTCTCTCTGCGGTGGAATGTGGAACTTATTTTGCAGGATCGGACACTATCCTCGTATTCAAATTCTTCTGTGACGTATTCGGAGAAGGAACCCGCCTTGCAATGCCGAAGACAACTGTGCGCTGGATTCATCGTCATTGAAGCCTGGTTCAGGGGCTACTGAGGGAGTCCTAGATTAGGGGGTCTCCGGATAGCCGGAATATCTGCATTGGCCGGACTGTTAGACTATGAAGATACAAGATTGAAGACTTCGTCTCGTGTCCGGATGGGACTCTACTTGGCGTGGAAGGCAAGCTAGGCAATACGTATATGGATATCTCCTCCTTTGTAACCGACCTTGTGTAACCCTAACCCTCTCCGGTGTCTATATAAACCAAAGGGTTTTAGTCCGTAGGACAACAATCACAACATACAATCATACCGTAGGCTAGCTTCTGATCTCGTGGTGGATCTACTCTTGTAACACCCATATCATCAATACTAATCAAGCAGGACGTAGGGTTTTACCTCCATCAAGAGGGCCCGAACCTGGGTAAAACTTCATGTCCCTTGCCTCCTGTTACCATCCGGCCTAAACGCACAGTTCGGGACCCCCTACCCGAGATCCGCCGGTTTTGACACCGACAACTACCGCCCATTTGAATAGTTGCACCGGCTGCTCATGCCATTGCGCAGGCATGCGCATTCTTTCCTCCGCAGTCAACTCCGTGAATATGATCTCTGCCATTAGCCCTGACTCGAAATCAACACGACGCTGCTAGATGCTGACATCCCTGACCATCTCTCCCCTAAGATCGACTTGCGCCTCCGCCTTGTGCTGCGCCAGACGCAGCTCCTTGGAACTTCTCTCCAATCGATGTGACGCTTCCTCGATCTGATTTGCCCTTGCTGCCCACCACCTGAAACGCAGCCCTGGCATGTCCTCCGGCGCCACCGATCTGTGATTCCAGAGCAATGGATCCCCACTAAAACACATGTGGGTTTTGCTCAAAGGCGGCAGTGCTGTGGGCCGCAGTGAGAGGGCAGCCCGCGGGATCCTGGGATCTAAGGGATTATCCATGGTGGGATCCTCCATGGCGGGATCCAGTGGGCGAGGGCGGGAGGCGATCCTAGGCGCTGGGAGAGCCCTACGAGGCTAATTAAGATAAAGATAGTCCTACTCCACTCCGTCCATATTTAAATACAAAGGCCACCAACAGTAGCCCTGGCAAAAATTGATCATGTTACATGCGTCCTGGTTTATTGGCCCCCTTTTTTGTGCCACTTTTTATGACATACACAAATATTATGTTACATAAAAATATGGTCAAAATTGGCACAAAATACGAAGGAGATCAATGGAAGTAGCAACCCATGATTTAACTACTCGCATGCACGCAGTGGAGTAGTAATGTCTTTCTTCCTCCCTCACGTCCACTCAATTTGCATGCGCTGTGTTAATTGACCATCATTGAAGTGAAGGACTTTACACGCATCAAAGTATCACATGGGGTGGATCTTCATACAAAATTGCGTCCCCCGTGTACCCACGTGTGCGTGCGAGGGAATGAGTGTGTGTGTGGTGTGCATGCACATCTTTGCTTCGTGCATGTACCGCCAGTGTACCTCAGAGAGGATGAGTACATTCTTCTGGAACCAGCAGCACGTCATTGTGATCAATCCACACAAGGAGGTCGCGATAATGCCTCCACATGTGCCACGTGGCTTCATGAACTCTAAGAGAGACACTGTGTAGCGTGCCATTAGAATCTAATTTACGTGTTTTGCACATACTCAAAGTACTAGTAAGGTACACGTGCATTGCACGCATCAGATTTGGCAACCAAATTATGAATAAATACCACACTATAGAATGTAAGCTTTAAGTCATATATGCCTGATGTAGATGTTCGTTTAATTCTTATAGTTCCACTCATTCCAAATCAATTAGTTTTTATAAAAAAAATCTAGGGCTTCTTTGATTTGTAGTATTTCCAAAACGCGGGAATAGGAAAAACATGGGATTACAGTGGAATGTCGTCTTGAATCCTATAGGATTGTACGAGTGTTTGATTGTGCATAGAAAAAATGTAGGATTCTTTCAAACAAGTTTGAGTGGATGGGATGTTTCCTATGAAATCTAGTGCAAATGAATCCTATGGAAAAATTCCTATGGTTTACAATCCTTCGAATCAAACAACCAAGATAGGAAAAATTCCTAAGGATTAGAATCCTCCAAAATTCCTTTGAGAATCCTTTGAATCAAAGAAGCCCTTAATCTATTTTATGATTCACGCAATTGTGTGTTGTAAAGCATAAAGTAAAAAACAAATAATGGCAATTCAACTAGAAAAAAAGTTTGGGCAGTTATGATACGAAAGATTCTAGAACAAAGGAGAAGCACTTGTGTTTTGAGCTTTGTGCATTATGCTTAAGTTCAACCATGGAATCTGCTAGATTGTACATGTGGCAAAATCTGGTGGGAGGCTAGAAGATGGTGCGAGGGTCCAAGTGGAGGGAGACTATGAAGGAGTGCACATGTGCGAGATCGATATTTAAAGAGAGTGGACAAGAACATGCGCGGTTTTCATGCAGTGGCGGAGTCATGAAAAATAAATGAGCTAGGGGGCAAGCATTGCTAATCCTTTACGAGGAGGGCCAATTCATCAACTTAAACCATTTAGAGGAACATCAATCGTTGCGCATGCACGTGAGTGATAAAGAATGCCTGATATGATGGAGAGGGGGAGGTGTGTGTGTGCATGCATAGGAGACCGACCTGAAGAAAAAGATTGCATGTGTGCGATGGATAATGCCGACTGGTAGTGTGTGTGCGTGCATGCATGGGAGAAAGTTAGTAGTACAATTATAAAGAGAAGACGACTGTGTGGGTGTAAAATACTAGGTGAGGTCATAATCAATGTAAAGTTGAATTCAAATATTTGAATAAGAGATCATGATGTTTGAAAACCATTCATGCATGAATATGACTGAGATATGTGCGGTGTGGTTTGGAAACGAGCATGTTGTATTGTATACACATTAAACAAGGTCAGACTGATTTGAATTTGAGATACCAATGGCAGACATCGTTTGGCCACATTGCATCCATGCATGGACACACTATTCTAACTGGAGATGATGGTTGGCTTTCGCATCACATATCTATATATATATACCCCTATATTTTATATTTTATATTTTTTATATAGTGTGCGGATAACTTTAACTTTGAAAGATGGTCATTGGATGAAGCCAATCCGATGGTGCAGAGATGGCAAATTTGAGCACTACTGGCCGTTGGATATCATCTAGATTCCACCAGATTTTGCCACATGTATAATCTAGAAGACTCCATGGTTGAACTTAAGCATAATGCACAAACCTCAAAACACAAGCACTTATTCTTTGTTCTAGAATCTTCCGCATCAGAATTGCCCAAATGTTTTTCTACATGATTTGCCATTATTTGTTTTTACTTTATGCTTTACAATGCACAATTCCATGAATCTTAAAATAGATTAGCTTTCTTATAAAAACTAGATGATTTTGAATGAAATGAACTATAAGAATTAAACGAACATCTACATCATGCATATATGACTCAAAGCTTACATGTTGTAATGTGGTATTTAATCATAATTTGGTTGCCAAATCTCATGCGTGCAATGCACGTGTACCTTACCAGTCTAAATGGTGTTTGTGTGTGTGTTGTGCGTGTTAAACACATTGTACATAGTATCATACCTGGTTTAGATTCCGAACATATAGCTAGAGCATACATGTACTATGATTTGAATTCAACATAAAATGGATACATATATTTGAATTTGAGATCGTATGTACATGTAGTTCGTATTTATATAGGAATTTACTTCTCCTATATTCATGTCATGTGTTGTGAAGATAATATTTAGATGGTTGTATAACTAACCCGAGTACAATCCCATTCAAACAGGGAAAATGTACTCAAATTTAATTAGTCCATATGCTAGACAACACACATTGTTTTTTTATTGTTGAGGGAAGTGCAAATTGTTTTGGTACTGTACATGTTATGTTTGTTGTCCCGATTCTTTTAGTGTTTGTTGTTGTATTTGAATGCATTTCTAGTAATATAGTAAAACGGGACACGGCTCTCTCTAGTGATGTGGTGCGAATTATTATTTTTTGGTACACGTTAAACTTGTTCTCCTGAAATTTCAAGTCGCGCCTTGTTATCCCTAAATTTCAAGCTAGCATCTTTGTCTATCGTGCTGCGAAACTCCCGCCTCTTCAACCCGCGCCTTGTTACCCCGAGATATTTAAGATATATCTTTGTCTTGTTGTGCTACAAAAACACCCTCCATCTCAACCCGCGCCTTGCTATCCCAAAATTACAACATGCACGAAAACTCCCACCTCCTGCAAAATCCCGACACGCGAAATGCCCGTGATACCCCTGAACCGAAAGAACCGCCTAGCTCAAATTGGTGGGGGGTACTTTTGTAACTTACCACACATTTCGGACAACCGCGTCCCTAAGCCATGGTTCACCCTCCCATCGCCTCCTTTTCGCCATTCGAAATCTCAGGTCGCCATAACCTCTACACCCCAGCCGCGAAACCCCACCCTCCTCAATCTGCCACCTCACCGCTGCCCAGCCAGAGCCTCTTCCCTGATGATGTCGTCTGCAACAACACCTCAACGTCCCTCATCCACCATACCGGATGAGTATCCGTCATCGATCTCATCGTCCCGTCGGTTCAGCCACCCCGTCCTCCACCTCCAAGGAGTTGCCCCGACGTTCCCCTCATCTTTCGCACCACTTCCATTCCCACACCGTCGTCTTCACCTGCACCACCAAAAGAGCATCATCATCACCGCTTCCTCGAATGAAGCTGAGGCCTAATCGGTGCCACCAAAGAGGTTGTACACTAATTACCGCATTTTCTTCTTGATTCGATCTGACGGTGCTGTCGGCGCTCGGTCCCGCATCGACATGGCGCGTCTCCATCCACGGCGGCGTTGTCGGCCACTTCCTCCATGGCGTTGCTCCCTTAGCAGCAACGTCCACATCAGTAGGAGCTGCTACTACTTTAGCTCTCACTAACGTTGTTGGTCTGCTCTTGCTCTCAGTCCCCTGCCTAGTCTGCTCTTGCTATTGCTCTTGCTCGTGCTGCCGCTCTCGCTCTTGCTTTTGCTTGCGATGCTGCTCCAATTTGGCTACACTTCAGTCGACTGAATCGACTTTTGGGTCAATCAATTTTTAGGGGGTGGGGGGCTCGCCGGAGTTAAGGAAGAACTAG